>NC_041364.1:3159975-3289975 GCF_900634415.1 Cottoperca gobio
TCGTGAAAGAAACCGGCCATCAGGAAGACAAATTGTAAATAAATCTTTTGCCTGCATTTGTGGAAAAATCTGGATGAAAACGATGGCGAAGGAAATCCAATCTGTTCTTTGGAAACGCTGCATCAAGGTAATTCAAGACAACACGGCAGCTGTAAGGATGACATACATCGTTTCCAAATACCTCTTTTTCCACTTCTCCATATCGGACCGCTGCGGCTGCCGGAGATTTCTTTACCAGGATCCAAAAGAAAGCGTCGGCTTCTTCTGTAAAGCTCCGCTCATTTGATCACAACCACATTGAGAGCAGCAAAAGTAATTTGTTGGATTTATCTCTGACTTACCGCAGCGTTTCTTTGAGACTTGAACGTCTGGCACACTTTACAACATGTATCATTGTGACAGTTTCAGACCTGAACCCGGAAGTATATTTGTAATAATCTCATTGTGTTACTGTGCTTATACGTGTTCCTGCTTTTAAAATGACATTGAAACGTGTCTGACGGGTAATCCAAAGTGTTAATTGCTGTATGGAGAGTACACACGAGAAGACTGTTTTACGACCTGATAACACGTTCCTCTCTCTGTGACACAATACGCTGAGCCAAGAATGTTAAGTCGGCCTCAGATTGCGGAGGGACGAGGGTGGTCGGGAGGTTACGGCTTCCCAGAATAGTTGAGCTTTGTAATCGGCATGCACCGGCTCCAGAATGTGTTGAGTATTTGCTAATGGCGAGGGTGTTCCCTCCCCTCCCAGCAGGTATCGCCTCCCGACAAGGTTAAACATGGACGCTTGTTAAGATCGCAAATGTTCTGCAACAACAGGAGTGGTTGTTCTTTTCTTTACTCATAAAGCAGAATCAAATGTTTAATTATAGAAAACTAAAAAAAGGAGACATGAAAAGTGGCTTTCTGCGAGCCCGTGGGAGACGCAATGGTTGTAATGGCGCCCGCGTTGTTTTCATTATTGTTAGAAGCACAAGATGCTCTCCTCCAGATCCAGAGATGGAGATTACATTCATATGCAATGCAATATCTCCACTCTGACGAGTTTAACATGGGGGGGGACAGAATACTAATGTCTTGACATCTTCCATGATTGGAAATGTAGTTTTCAAGCTTAAGTAGAAAACTGAACTGTTGAAGCAACTTTCCTCTTAATTGTGTAACATGGGATTGTCATATATCAACATGCTGAGGCCCCCGCGAACACTCGCCACTGTGTGTTCAGTCAGAAAAGTAACTTGGCCTTCCCTGGTCTCACAATTTAATAACACCGCTTGCACTTATTCATCTGCACAGCCCGTGTTGCTAAATTACGATCGTATATCTCGACCTCGCCAAACATCAGCAGCTCCAGAGATTCCAGTAACGAGTCAAAACATTTATATCTCTGTGTAACATTAAGACGTGTGTCAGGAGCCGCTCTCTGTGCATGACTGCTTCGCCTGTGCTTTGTGTGTGTGTGTGTCAGTTTTATAACAGGGTTATAAGAGCATGTCCTGCTAATCCACTAAAATAAGCGTTGAATTTAAAAATGTATAAATAATAGTAGTAGTTTGATTAAGTGTGCACTGAAGCCCGTCGAGAGTCCCATAATGCACGACCTGCAGAAATAAAACTCACGTCAAACTTTGCAGGGTTTCTAAACGTTTATTAAAACATATGTATAATACTGTAGAACTTCTTGCCAATAATAAGTGTCCACAGCGATACCATGTCCTGGAGACGTTCTTATTTATTTAGCAGTGAGGGGTAATTGTTTGTGCAACACACTTGCTCACACAAATCTCTAAACATTTACGATTTAATTACTCATTTGTCCTCGACCTCCGAGACCACAAATGGAGATTCCTAAATTATTCAAGAAGCCGGGGACCTCCTCGCTTCCCTTAAGTTATGATGGCCATTGAGAAAGCAGGTTAAACCCAAGATAGAGGGCCAACCTTAAATACAAAGCAGCAGGAGATGGAAGAGTTGGCTTTCAAAGGGAGATATATGGCCAGTACAAGACCAGGATCAGTTGCTTTGGGAACTTAAAACCGTGGATGACAGTGAGAGCCATTTATAATATTAAGATGAATAGGCTCATCCTGGCACCGGCCGGCGTGGCAGAGTTTGCCTCGTTTGATGCAAATGAACCAGATCACTGTGTATTTAGAGGCGGATTTTTAAAAAGTGGTAACAATCTTCACAGCGCACTTAGTCTCGGTAGTTATCCCCCTTGTTGATTTTAGTTTACAGGCTTAATCCTTTACTATTAAAGAGGTATGACATTGTCCGCCTCACCTCATTTCGGGAGTATCCCACTGTGGCAGGTAAAAACTCAATAGCACATATGTTTCGCATTACAGTGGGAAAGGCCTCCAAAAAAACCCTTTTTCTCCAAGAGTGGCTCACATCGATGACAGAGGCGTTCTGATTCCACATATGTTGAAAAGTAGAAAGCGTTACATGGCCTCTTTGATACAGGATGATTTATAGGGCCTTGACACCGGTTGCGAATGTCTTGGCGAGGGCACGGGGAGGCCCACGCTGCGAGTGGATAGTGTCGATCAAACCTCATTCTGGCCACAACAAAATGGATTGCGTTTCCACTCAGAAGTGTTTTGACCTGTTACTTTTTGCCTTTTTAGGGCATTGTCGTCAAATGTCAAGTTTCTTCTTTTGTTTAGACATGTTGGGTGAAACTACATCCTCGTGGATATTCAGTGCCTTCACTCTGACAATGCCATCTGGAGGCGTTTTAATCGAACCTCTCTCAGTATTCTTGTTGTGCTCATCTCTTGCTCCAATTAGACAGGGGCTGAGCAGATCCAGGCGGGGAAGGAACAGCAGACAAAGCTCAATGAAATCTGCCCAGTATGCATCGAGCACCCTGCCAAAGAGCTGTGCATTACAAAATAAGGTTGGCTTGGGTCACTGTCTTGCGAGGTATAATTATACCGTAAAACTAAGCCTCTCGCTTCGACATAATGCTAGATAAACATAGTCTGATTTGTGACACTTCTCAAGTTCGGATCCACACTGATGCAGCTAACTCAATTAGCAAATGGGGGATCACGCAGCCCCTTAATAGGGATTGGTGGGGATGAGCGAACTTGTTCCCAAAAATTAATTACATATCACATTTCTCGTGGTCATCAAAGTACCCCGGGCTAACGACACAGCTAAATCCATATCCAGCGACGTGCTCGTGTTCCAGTAGAAATGTCAGTCATTCGCGTGACAGAGGAGTGCAGTAATGTTGGCCGCTCACTTGCGCCCTTCAGAAAGGCCCTAGCATGCAAATGAGGTCTTTAGCGTTGTCTCTGAGATGAGGTAATGGAGTTACGAAAGCATATATAAATATTAGAGTACAAACTCTTGGCCACTCAGAACACCTCCAAACAAAAGGTGGGTACAAGAGGGCAATTAATAATGTACAGTTATAGCTGACAGCCCCCACAAGGATGTAAGTGACAGCGTGCACGCCGGGGCTTAATGTCATCTCGCATCTCTATTACGCCACGCTTTATTGAATAATATCTCAACACTGACAATCAGCTGTATGCCAGGCTAAATCAATCACCAAGTGTGTGCCACACCTGCTGCTTACTTTACTACTTTTATTGGACATGTTGTTCCATGACGTGAAAAGCTTTTACAGAGTTTCAATAAACTGCTAATTAGCTTAAATGCTGCTCCTAGCTCTTGTTGGTGAGTCAGCTTAGACACATTTAAAACGTTAGTCATCGTAGAGTGTCATCTTGTGACTTTAGCATTCAGTACATTACTCAGTGATTTAGTAATATAACGCTCCCAATTAAAACCCAGCAGTATGTTGCTAAAGGTTTGCGTGTGCAGATGACGTCGTGTTCAGCTCGTGCAGTGAGGAAGAGACCAGTTGAGCCATGCTTATAGGGATTTTGGTGGATTTAAAAGTTATTTTTTCCCAAACATTTTATTATTCGAGGGAGACTGTTCTTGCAACATCATGCACTTTCCTCCTAAAGTTTGTGTAGTTGAATCATGAACTAACTTACAGAGAGTTGAGATCACAGAGTGTCTCACACTGCACATTTGTTTATGTATTATTTAAGAACAGCCTCACATTTTGACGAACAATAAATAAACATCCCCTTACACTTCCAGTAAAACCATTATGCATCATTGCAACTGTTGTTTAAGGCACAACTCAAGCCTGAAGAGACGAAGACAACTTCACCGTGTGTCACGCGCAACTGGTCCCCGGCTGTGGGCGCAGTACACAGGTATGGTATGGCAAGCGTGTGATAGAAACATGAGCCTGGACCGTAAACGTGCCATGAAGGCTGGGGAATGTGAGACTGGGGGCTGGGCTGGATTGAGTTTTCAGTCAGAGGGTGCTTTCATGGATCCTGTCAGTGTTCAGTTGAAGACATAAAATCATGATGAATGGCAGTTAAACACAGCTGAAATGTAATGATTATTTAGCTTATGTATGTAGTTTTCTTGCAACACCAGTTCCCCTTGATGTCAGAGGTGTGTTTTTGTTTCGCATTGAATATAATATACAGTTGCTGGAGTGTTTTCACATGTCATGCAGTTTATATTCTGAAGAATTATCCACACTGGATGCACTTTTGAGGACGGCTTTAATAAAAATAACAGATGTGGAGATGTATTACAGTCACAATGCTTTTCATTTGCATATTAATGTATGAATATATTGTCAAAATGTTATCTTTAAATAAAAACGTTAACTCTCACTTTATTTAATAATTCTAAAAAGCAGCATTTCCTCAACCAATATAGTAACTTGCAGTCCTTAAAGTTAAATCCATATATATTTGGACCAATAAGGACAATATGTCAAATTAATTAGTTTGTTTCAGTGCCATGCAATGCAATTCATAATAGTCTGTACTGTAACATGTATTTTAAACATCGTGGCTGCAGTTTTCCAATGCAAGAAGCAACCTCTGATTGTCAAAATCACAAAACAATGTTGCACAAGAAGTGACAGAAGTTCATTCAGCCGCTTTCCATTCACAACTTAATGTATTGGTCTTTTCTTAGACCTCTAAACTGAACTAGCCTTTGGGACACAAGCACTTTAGCCAACGTCAGAATGAATGCCAACATCAAACAAGTGAAAGGAACCAAACTAAAGCCTGGAGCTGTGAACACAATGTAGTCTTCACACTGGCAGGTTGTTTGTTTACACGTGGCCTGAGATAATTAGCCCAGAAGTAATGACCGCTCTCTGATGACAGCCGCTGAAACCTGATCCCCCGGTGTGACATGCTCTCCCCGTCACTCTCCCCTGCCCGACAACTGCAGCGGGGTTATTTTTTGCCTCGGCTGCTAGCGGGGCTAGCCTGGCGCCAGCCCCTGGGACCCGGTGAGCTAGGGGGGCTGACAGGGCAAACGCTGCCATTCGCCCCTTAACCTCCCACACCCTGCCGATGCCAAACGGCACCAGGAACCCAACACTGAAAACACTGTCATGGCGTCCCCCCCTTTGACAGAAGGAATGGCAGAAATATGTGAGCTTTGTGCTGATTCCCCTCCAGACGTGGCTCCTGTGAGAAAAGAGTTTGAACTGATTTCAGAGTTTGACGGCGTTTCCACGGTAGATAAAGTTACTGCAAAGGGTGAGAGGTGAGTCCAAGTACGTGGGACAATCTTGGCCCTCTCGAATATACTTACAAATAACAGGACAGATAAGACAAAGTGTCCCACAAGATCCAAAGTCAACCTAAAAACAAGAGTACTAACTACAGCCATATAACTAAGACCAAGCCAAAACAATAACTTAATGAGAGGAACATATTGAGATTGGCCGAAACATCCGCAGCCAGAGAAAAGATCGTCCCATTTCTGCAGCTTTGATTTGAATTCAAGAGAGAACAAATTTAGCAAACTGAAGAAAGTTCAAGACAGAAGAGCAGCTTATATAAAAGCTCTTTTACCTATAAAGCAGTTTGAGATGTCATTGACCAATCAGATTCAAGTAAAGATTCGGGTGGTTCACCTGGTGGAGCCCCTCTCCTGCACGTCTTCCCCTCTCTCTCCCTCCTTCCTGTCTGTCTGCAGCCTTCAGCTGTACTCTCTATGAAAGGCAAAAACACCAACAACAAAAAGATCAAGACAGTGAACCTGGACAGGTGCGAGCCAACATGCAATCGATAACGTCTACGATCGTGCACATGTGTTGGTTTTAATGTTTCACCACACTTACTACACTGTTGATTTTGTTTTGATCTGTACAGTTGAGGACTTTGTGAGCTCAGATGGGACATCCTATAATTGTTTTGGATGACTTGGATTCTCCTATGACGGCATTGACCACATGTTTCAGAATCTTTGTTGAAATGACAAAGCCATATGAAAAGACCTTTCAACGGCACGTTATCTATCACGTTCCAAAGGGCAGCGGCCGCCCACTGGGTCACAGCTTAACGAAGGCCACGTGCCTTGATCTTCCTCAAATCTAAAGCAAACAGGCACAACATGGCAGCCATGCCACCCTCGTGCACTGCAGCTTTAGAGGGAAAACAATGACTTTCCCTGAGCAGCTATCAAAGCTCTGCTGCCCGCCAAGTGCAAAGGCCTCACAATCCGCTGTACTTGTAGAGGGTGAGGCACCTTGCCAGCTCCCAGTCACTGTCTGAGTCAACAACCCCCGTCTCATTTTAAGATCCTGCAACTTTCGTCTGTCCTTTTCAAGACCTTTAACTCGTCAGAGCAAAGCTTCTCAACTAATTTAAAACTTGCACCATAGTCTAAATTTGGAAGCCATTAGGCAAGGAGTTTAGATGACTCAAACTACAAGGAATGGCATTGCTCATGCAGCTAAAAGACAGCATGCCACAGACATACGTCTTTCTTTTGAAGATGATCCCACGTCTCCGGTTGTCAGTTGTTTTTTGGGTCCCTGAAAATATGCTCTTCAAAGACATTGGAATCATGTTTCTGGAGCTTAAACAAGAAGCTGAGCGTAAGTTCTTAGTTTCAAGAAAGATTGATTTGAATTTGGGGATCAGATTGAGGTTTCACGGTGACAGTTTATTGGTAGATGTGTTCTTCAAGGGTGCCTGGTCTTTAAAACGTCTCATTCATCTATCATTAAGTACTCGGACATGTGACATCAGAGGTTTCAATATATAACTTGTATTTGTAGCTACTAAATGACAACAAACTATTTATCCCCAGTGATTTATTTGTTATAAATCACTTGATCAAGTCATAATCTACAGTAGACCCTGACATGACGGTAGTGATGTCCAACACGTATCTCTTTTCCTCTCAAAGGTTTAGAGGTTACATCCTTGCTCTTGAGAGGCAGACACTAACATTTAAAGGGCCTGAAGGACTGAAGGGTTGCCACTTGTGACCTCCAAATGGTATTCATTCCTTGTCGGTCTTGTGTGTGAAACATTTCTGTTGACACCCTGCAATGCGGCGTTGATGAGTTAATCTAGCAGCTGAGTGTGTCCTTTAACTACACCCAACCCCCCGTAGATTTTCAGAAGAAAAACACCCGTTATCTCCACGGGAGAGGGGGAAAATAGGGACCCCGGTGGCTGTAAATTCGCAGAATACCAGCCTAAGAACGACAAAATGTGGCCTCGTTTGTGCACAGAATGCCCTATCATGACTGTTTGTGACCGCAACCTCGAGGGTTGAAGCGGTCCCTAGCCTCAATCGGGTATCCAGTTTGACTGAGGACTTTGCGAGCATAGAGTATTCTGTATCTTGTGTTGGAGGGGTCTCTAAAAGGAGAA
Source organism: Cottoperca gobio (assembly GCF_900634415.1). Taxonomy (NCBI): domain Eukaryota; kingdom Metazoa; phylum Chordata; class Actinopteri; order Perciformes; family Bovichtidae; genus Cottoperca; species Cottoperca gobio. The sequence continues at coordinate 3,167,724 of NC_041364.1, forward strand.
CGCATTCCTCTTCTGGTTGAGCAAGACTGCAAAGACAGGTGAAGAGCATTACAAAAATGTCATGGTTCCTCCTCACACTAGGTCTCTTAAAAAAATTTAGTTTAGACGAGGTTCACTGGAATTTGCAACTAGTATTGCCCCGTCACTCTGGAACCCGGCCCCTCAGCCTGCGAGTCCCAGTGGAGGGCACAGGGCCGGGCAGCGTTACTGGTGGATATTACTTTAACCGTCCTGGATGGGGTCCAGGGTTGTCTGAGATCAGGACAACAAAAATAGGCTTAGAGTATGCTCAGCCCTGAGTATGAAATCCACACTAAGGCTCGCTGCCTCATTGTATGTGTGGGCCACCCTGCGGATATCGCTTACTTCTCAGAACCATCTTGCAACCTGGGCTTATTAGACAGCCTTAATAAGGACATCTGACAGCTGAGGCGAGTTCTTTACCAACCAAACATGTAGGTTTTAACATAGTGATGAAGTTGCTGCTTTGACATCATAGATTGAATTACTGAAAAGGTTTCCATGGGCGGAAGTGTTGTTGCCAGAATAGGTTTTGTATACTTGCTCCTTGGTCAAAAGAAGCATGTAACATAATACAACGCATCACAAACGTTCTTTAGCTAATTCTAACACCAACAAACTAAGTATTGAGTCTTAACACAGGAGAATGTGTTGCATCTCTTGTCTGATTGGTTTGGGCAATGATCCGCAACATTGCTAATAGCTTTTACTTTTGGCGATGTGGGGACTTTTGCAAAGTGTAAAATCAGATGAAAACATTGTCAGAGCTGCATGAGAAGCTCCATATGATTGTTCTCATGTGGAGGATACAAGTTTGGTGCAATGACTGCATGCAAGTCAGTTTTTCACTGTGGGAAAGTCCGTCTCATCTTCAGCAGGAGTCCGGCTCAGAAGGGAGGGGGAGTTTGCATGCAAGCAGGATCTGAAGGTGGTAATGACCAGGGGTATTCTTTCACACTGACAGCTCCTCTGACATCTTGGAATTTATCTCTTGCAGCACATTTTCACAGGCTTAAGACAGCACCCTGGTTGCCTCTCGGGAATATCTCACTTACTGTATGGGCAGAAACAGCTGGAAATAGAGACCCGGTCGGGAGAGGAACAGAGCATTTGTTTATGCTTTGACACATCACAGCTATAAGAATGTGCAGCGTCTTCAAGAGCTCCTCTGTGAGCGCTACCATTTTTCTTTACAGGGAAATTGATTTGTTTATGTCGTGCTGCAGTTGCAGTAAACTCCTGGAGCCTGCTGGGTTTCTTACTGACAGTTTGACACCTACAAGGCAAAGGTGAACAGCAAGTGTGGCGCTATCAACAGCCTTAGCTTATTAGCCTGCTGCTTTGACACTAGATCCTGCAGGCTTATTATGAGGGATGAGTAATGTCAGCCAAAATAAATCAATCTAGCTTTGTCTAATGAAATCTGCATGATGTCTTAAAATGCTAATGATTTTGTCCATGCCAGGAAAACAAACTAATGCACAAGAGACAACTAGCAAAGGGAAGTTATTTCACATGCAGATTGTAGAATACTGGTTGAGTCCAGGTTTAATACCCAACACGTGCAACATGTGAAGATTTCATTTTAGTGCAATGAATTCTGAATTATCTTTGAGCAAAGCTTCAAACTGACGCTAAAATAAAAAAACTGAATATGTATGCAAATATGTGTAATGATAAATGAATAGGTTTTGTGATATTGTCACATATGTAATGTGCATTTCAGAATATGTGTTTATTTGTTATAAATGTCCTACTTTGCCTTTTTTTTGTCTGTTAATACAAACTTCACTTTGACAGTGATGAGGCTCAAGCAGAATTAGTGTTTTTCAATAAAATAAACAAAGTTACTTTTGTCTTATTGTGAATTCATATTGTATCCAAATCCATCGTTGCAGCTGTGATAAGCATCACTGGTTATAATTCACATTGCTCAACAAGACTTTATTAAAACCTTTTAACATGTTTACATGCATTTGTTTTCAGCAGGACTCTCTAATCTCCTTGTGTCTGTGTATACTCAGGTGCCCCATGAATAACGACAAAATGCCAAAAAGTGAAGAGCATTTATTTGCGCTGCAGCCCAGTTGTTCTTGTCTTTAACACACAGACACTCAAGCCACAACTTGAGCCCATTTGTTATGTGTTGCCTCGGTACAAGTTATTTAGCCTGTCAGCAGAATGATAAACTCTCCCCTGCCATGGGTGTCACTTCGACAGCTAGCTCTCGCATTAGCCAATAAACCTATAAGGTGGACAGGAAAGAAGAGTTTCAGCTCCAAAATAAGACGTCAGCCGCTCTGAGAAGTGGCAGCTGCTCTCACACAATGATCAATAACACAAAATGAAAACAAACGGTGCTGCTTTCCCCAGACTACAAGGTAACAGTTGTATAGGCTGGATCTGTGTAGATGACTGAAGGACTTTTAAAACGTCTCAACATGTACTGTACACAGTTTAGGAGTAGTCCTCCCCAAATGTCTATACATTCTTTGGATTATAGCTGAAGTGCTGTGGGCTGTTCTGAAGTTCTGGGTATTGTACACAGAAAAGACTTTGTGCCTGGTACTGCCATTATTCACACTTAACTCGACATTATAGGTCTTCTTTATTGGCGGTTAGAGCTGGACGTGGGGTCGGGACAAGGTCAAGGTCCATTGCTGAGAATGTGTTGCTCTTCCAAACCTTTTCTGAAATTCACTAACTTTCCCAAAATGTGCAGATCTCTGATTGAGGTTTTTCTTTACTAAAACAAAAGCTTTGTTCATTCTATCGATTTCTTATTTTTAGGGTTTGTGTTGCTTAAGCTTGTCGAATGTCAAAGATATTTTCTGCAGTAGCTTTTGCCTAAAAAGGGAAGTAACTCACAGAGCAGGTTTTTGTTCCTGTTACAAACAGAAATGAAAGAAAACTTCTGAAAACGGAGAAATTAGAAGATTACTAATTGGAAGGTTGTTCCCATGTAAGAGAGTTTGTTTTGTTTATTTAGAGTAAAGGTGCATGGGTAGACTGTAAGAGCTTAACCCTCAAATGTCAAAACAAGAGTAAAACTAAAGCAGACTTGTGTGTTTATTTTAGCCTCAGTTCCAAATAGCCTAATCACATGACCGCGATGAGGTTGTCAATATCCTCGTCACTCCACCCCATAAAACCATAATGGGATGTTTTGACAGTTTGGCAATTGCTTGGAATTCCCTGTCTTTCATTGCCCTTGACGAGGTGATTTTTTGGGATCCAGGCACCATGTTGTTAGCCGTGCGTTACTCTTCATGCTAGCTGAGTGTGGAAATTGCCACCTCTGATTGATTAGCTTCCTGTCACCAAGAGGTTATGAATTAACGGCTCTTTTTTTCAAGCTACTCTGGAAGATCCTCACATGCAAGAGGCTTCAGAAGCTCCGCCGCTCTTTCGATGATTCCTCACAGTGGGGATCTGTAGGGGGAAGAAGTGTCGGCAGAAACACGTATAATGAGGACTTCACTGAAAGAGGAACAAAACATTATCTCCTGAGATTTAATCTGGAACATAACCTTCCCTAAATGTCATACCTTCTCTGTTTCCTCTGAGCCTCATCATATTTAATTATTTATATTAAAAAAAGGAGCTCTGTTGATATAAACTGCAAAAATGTGGTATTACATGTAAATTAAAACATCATAATTAATTTTATTTATTAAGTCAGTGTGAAAATCTGCAGGTGAAAACGTTGCATAGTGTATATAGAGCCATTGTTTAAGACGGTGATAATGAGAACATATTATTTGATGTAATATATTTCACATGTGAGCATTTAAAGTTCTCTCCTGTAAAATAAAACAAATGGCTAGAACCCGTTATTATATGGTGGCAGGAAAACCAACATTTATTTATTTTAAAACTTTAAAACAAGCTAGCATATACGAGTAACAACATTACATGTGGTGTGTAAGAGCTTCCCTAGTAAAACCTTCGAGGAGCGGCTCATGGCACTGCCAAGTTCAGCTGTTCCTTTGCTTTAAAAACATGCAGAATGCCCTCAGTGTTCCTCTGGACACTTTGAATAAAAGAGTCCATCCGAAGGCTGAGTCTCTGAGGGATAGTTAAGCTTACACTTGTGGAAAAGAGTTGGACTATGCACTTGGCAAGATGTCACAGTCCAGCTCTGTACATTTGTCGTGACCCCAATTCTGGCTGCTGCTTTCCTTTCCATGCATCCTCTGCTGCTGCTGCTGCTAATGCTGCTGCTAATGCTGCTGCTAATGCTAATGCTGCTGCTGCTGCTAATGCTAATGCTGCTGCTAATGCGAATGCTGCTGCTGCTGCTGCTGCTGCTAATGCTAATGCTGCTGCTGCTGCTAATGTTAATGCTAATACTGCTGCTAATGCTGCTGCTGCTTCTGCTGCTGCTACTGCTGCTCTCCCCAGCTGGCAGCCGGGCTGTGACAGACACCAAGCTGAGGTCTGACCCCTGCTGACAGAAATTAGTTTTGTATTTAAGACCTGTTGCTGGAGTTTTGCATTTAACATTGGTGTCTGCTCTAACTCCAGCCAGTTAGATACAGTTCACCTGATGCAGCATGAAGTGCTAAATTGGTTATTGTTTTAAAAAGAAATGTTGCCATGAGGTGTGATATAAAACATGTTTTAATCAGCTGCAGCTGCAAATATATAACAACTGTGAGCATGTGTGTGAGTGTGTGTGTGGGCAGCCTTGTGCACATGGGTACCCAAGCTTGTATCCGTGTATGTGTACAGAGTCCTTTCTCTGTGCATACAAGTTTACCTTTGTGAGTGTATGTGCTTGTGTCTGTGTTGTTTTCAGAGCATGTTGCCATGGTGTCAAACAGTTAGAGAAGTCTTTGCTGACTGACTGGCCACCTGCTGGAGAGAGAAGCCCCTGAGAGACAGAGAGGAGGGGAGGAAACAAGGGGGAGATAAGAGAAAAGATCCCTTTCGTTCTATAGTCCAGTGTCGATGTCACACTGACAGTAGGTGGGTATAATAACATACACATAATATGAGAGCACTATAACTGATAGTGAGCTCTTTGCTCCACGTCTACGTGCAGCCTTCAGTTGACTTGCTGTGTGATGTGTATGCCCAGTGATAGATCTCTTTTAACTTCTGCATGTCAGCCAAACACAGCATGCATTGTTATTAATCGTGCTGGAAGAACTCAAAGGCTACCAACATTCAACATAATTATGATTCACAGACACATCTTTGGAAAATAAGTTTCCCAGATCCACATTGTGACAGGCCTCAAGTTAAGTACCTTAATCAAATTCACATGTGTAATGTTATCGTGCATCAGGAGTGAGATAGAGAAGATGTCTGGTGAACACTTCAGCGCCTCACAGTAGAGTTGTGTTGGGGTGCTTCAGTGCAAATTAATTATTCAGGTCACATCACAACTTTGGAGCTACTTCAGACTTCTTTGCACTGCTCACATTTGGATGAACCATCATCACAAACTCATCCTGCAGACACAGAGCAACATACATGCAGGAACAATGTCCGCTCTTGTTGTAGCTCTGTTTTGGTCTCCTCCTGTGAGAAATGGATCTTTCTATAGATTCTTAGATGTTTTGTTTCTTCTTCACCAGCTACTGTAGGTGCTACATGTATCTGTCAGCAGGTTGGTGCTGGACAGTTAGCTAAAGCAGCGTAAAGTCAGGTAAACCTGTACACTTCTGCACAGTTAGTTCTCAGCGAGTACTGCTGCACGTGCAACCCTTTTACAATACATATTAATAATAATAATAATAATAATAACTTTTTTTAACAATGTTACAGAGTGCTTCACAATAATAATAAAATACAATAAAATTAAATATATACAAATAAATTGCAATGAAATCAAATTCACTCTGAGATAAAAGCTTTTTGTGAAGAAGAACGTTTTAATAAGAGATTTAAACAAAATACAAGGAGTTATTTAAATGCATTTAATTCCTTCACCAGTGTAATAAGCACAATGTATAAGTGACTTATGAGCTCCAGATGTTGTAAACTGTTCTTAACGCAGCATCTTCAACAGAGCAGCCACCATTAAAATAACACGTATAAATGTGCTTAAATCATAAAAGAGTTTTAAAAATGTTTATTCAGGTCGATATTTGCATTAGTTCTGGTGCGGGGATAATATTTCAGTGTTGCACCTGTGCACCTGAAAGAATGAAAGTATGTGACACTTGTCTTTACAAATAGACATGAGCAGTGGTAGAAGAATGATTTGTCCTTTGAAGCCATGCCAGCGTATGTGCTATTAAATCGTTGTCCTTTTGATCCATCTGAGACTATGACATGAATTACAACCATGTACACGACAACTACACAGGAAGCTTAGCAGAAAGCTCCGTCACATTTCACCGTGTACCACCACTATGTTGTACTGCATGGTCGACTCAATTACAGTCGTGATATGAATATTTCTGTGCTGTTTTGTTACCCATAAGAATTTGATTACCATACGGCTTAATGTTATTTACTTCAGCATGTTTAAAATGATTTACCTCGGGGTGCTATGAAGTTTTAGCGGACATTGCACTTGGCCATTACATTGATTCTTCGGCAAATGTTCATTAAGGTCAAATGTGTCGGTTTTCATCAGTGAAGCATTGTGAATGTTTTTAATTGCACTTCTGTGGTGTCAGCTTTCAAGAACACCTGTTGATTCCTGTTACGACGTCTCACTCATGTGGGGTCTGTTTCTTATTTTTCTGCACAGATCTTCTCATCATATTTGTAAAAACACTAACAACATGTCCAACATGCGATGTAGATGTAAATGTTAAAGCTAATTTTGTAACAGCGTCACTCAGTTACAGTTTGATCCAAAGCCACTGGTGACAGCTTCCAGCAGAGGTTGGCACACTTCCACAAACTCACTTCCATCGCACCGGTTATGCTTACTGTCTATTTATATGGTGCGAGCAAATGGCTGCAGCAGGTTTTGTAGCGTGGCATTAACAAGCAGAGATGTCTGAACAAAGGAACCGATGGATATGAATGTTTATGTGTCGAAGGGAAAGGCAGCTCAGGGATGTTTGAGATGAGTTCCTCATTGTTGACAAGCATCCTCTTCCTCACAGTGAAGGTGGGGTCGCTTGCGTTCTTCTTTACCCCAGGGGAACTGGGCACAACTGGGTCAGTCTGGGAGAGTCTGCACACCCCATCCTCCCTTGCCAGACTTTGCCCCGTTGTTGGCCCTCCCGGGGTTTGAACACAAGCCGGACCACCTTCGGTCTTCGTCACGCACTGTTCACCACTGTGTTCCGACAGTCCCCGCTTTACCACAGCAGCACTGGGACATCTGGTCTTACAGCGGCTGCCACCTGTTCCTGAAGAGGGATCGTTCACAAAACTGGGATCCATGATATGCCCATTTGTCAGCTGCATTAGTTGCGGCGCGTCATGTGATGTGACAGACTAAGCTCTGTACTCAGTACTATCTCAAATTTCCCATTAAAGATGAACAGAAAGAGTGGGAGAAGGGTGATTATGATTTTCCATTTCATACTTTATGTGTCACACTGAACCCATACAGGGTGTGAGAACACAACAGGGTGAGCTCTGTCCGGTTGTTTAACTCGAGTGGTGCAAATGAGTTCAAAACTGAATGAAAAAGTGTGTGTTTATTTCCTCTACAGTGAAAGTAGAGGTCAGGAACAGCCAACACAGCACCAATAGAGAGCCAGCCTGCTCAAAGACACCAAACTCTAACTGTCTGTTGGCTCACTGAAGTCTTTGTTAACAGCCATAATGTTTACCTTAATAAAGTGTATAATACCAATAACTGAGCGTTCGCCCTTTCTGAGAAAAGCCAATGAAGTTAAGACCCTACTTACATCTGACAGGAGAAAGATATGAATTAATTTATACTTCACTACAACGCAGTAGATGTTCAGGAGCACTGAAGACAATTTAAAGATCAAACCTTCTGTGTGTTATTAATAGACTTAAGAAAACAAGCATTAAATATAGAGCACTTAGCAAAAGTTGTGGCCGTTTGCCCATCGCTTCTCGAATCTGTGTCCAGATGTGCTCTTTACGAGCAGCCATGGTGCTAATAAGGTGCCAAGAGAAACAGGAGGACAGCACATGAACAAAATACTGTATCTGAAGAAGGAAGGGAGACAGAGAGACAATGATGGAGGAGGCCTGAGACCACAGCCACATTCACATCCATGCAGGAGAAGCAAAACACTGAGAGGATGCAGCAGGGTTACAACGTGGAAGTTGGAAGGAGACATATTGAAAACGTTCACAGGTGTAAGTCCAGCAGACATTAATCACATTACTGATAAACTCAGGCGTTCTTTGAGCGTCGGCCGTCGTCCTTTCTTTGGCGTTGGCAATCATTTGCACTAATGTTGCGGCCTGTTAGTAGCAGCGCGTGGTCAGACCATAGACTGTAAGTGGATGTAGTTTCCGTGACATCACCCATTGGTTTCTGGAATACGGTTTTGAAGCAGTTTTAAACTTTGGCAGTTGCCATCTTGTTTTTTTGGAAGCATTAAAGACACGAGAGGGAGGAGCAACCAAGTGAAGTACAAACAAAATATTACATTTATGAACAAAAATACACACAAAAAACACAGACAACACTGTCAATCACGAGGTGCCCACGTAGTAGAGGAAACCCTGCTTTATCCATACCATAATGTACAAAATGAACATAATGCTTTCATGAAGAAGACTTTGAAACTAGTGATTGAGACATTAACTCATGAGTGAAGATGTTTACTGAGTACATCAGGAGAGAGGTAAGCTCAGCTTCTCATAGACCTCTATACAATTACAACCAGTGGAGTCGCCCCCTGCTGGTTATGAGGAAGAATGCAGGTTTAGTGCACTTATACATTGGCTTCACTGTTCAGACGTGTGCACCTGCAGCTGCACCCAAAGGTGATGTCACGATGTACAAGCATACGAGTATGAGTGTGTGCGTGTGTGTGAGTGTGTGTGTGTGCGTGTGTGTGTGTGTGTGTGTGTGTGTGTGTGTGTGTGTGTGTGTTACTCAATGTGTGAACACTCACTGGCAAGTGAGTTGGAGAAGAGTTGGAGGTTAGTGAAGGAAAACACATCCGGCTTCCTCTCTGTGGTAAAAGGCACACTTTGAGGCAGAGCGATTGAGGGCATGGGGTAAAAACAACAAAGTGCAGGAGTTGCTTCACACCCGCCTTGTTAATTATCTTCCCAATGGTGCTCGGAAAGTTTTTGCCTAACCTCGCTCAGCAGGGAGGAGGAAGGGAAATGTCTTTCAACTTCACAGGAAGGACTGAATCAGAAAAGCTATTGCAGATCAGTCTTGTGCCAACTCTTACACAAAGCATATTTATCTAAAACATGTTTGGATGGGACTCCTGCAAACGCATCAGTGGGTGTGTGAAATATATTTTCTTTCTTTCAGGGTATCCACACACGTTATATGTTACACACATTATATGTTACGCACGTTATATGTTACACACGTTATATGTTACGCACGTTATATGTTACACACATTATATGTTACACGTTATATGTTACACGTTATATGTTACACATGTTATATGTTACACACGTTATATGTTACACGTTATATGTTACACGTTATATGTTACACACGTTATATGTTACGCACATTATATGTTACACATGTTATATGTTACACACATTATATGTTACACACGTTATATGTTACACACGTTATATGTTACGCACGTTATATGTTACACACGTTATATGTTATACACGTTATATGTTACACACGTTATATGTTACACACGTTATATGTTACACACGTTATATGTTACGCACGTTATATGTTACGCACGTTATATGTTACACACATTATATGTTACACACGTTATATGTTACGCACGTTATATGTTACACACGTTATATGTTACACACGTTATATGTTACGCACGTTATATGTTACGCACGTTATATGTTACGCACGTTATATGTTACACGTTATATATTACACACGTTATATGTTACACACGTTATATGTTACGCACGTTATATGTTACGCACGTTATATGTTACACACGTTATATGTTACACACGTTATATGTTACATCCGTTATATGTTACGCACATTATATGTTACACACGTTATATGTTACACACGTTATATGTTACACACGTTATATGTTACACACGTTATATGTTACATCCGTTATATGTTACACACGTTATAAGTTACACACGTTATATGTTACACACATTATATGTTACATCCGTTATATGTTACGCACGTTATATGTTACGCACGTTATATGTTACACACGTTATATGTTACACACGTTATATGTTACACACGTTATATGTTACACACGTTATATGTTACGCACGTTATATGTTACGCACGTTATATGTTACACACGTTATATGTTACACACGTTATATGTTACACACGTTATATGTTACACACGTTATATGTTACACACGTTATATGTTACACACGTTATATGTTACGCACGTTATATGTTACGCACGTTATATGTTACACACGTTATATGTTACACACGTTATATGTTACACACGTTATATGTTACACACGTTATATGTTACGCACGTTATATGTTACACACGTTATATGTTACACACGTTATATGTTACGCACGTTATATGTTACACACGTTATATGTTACACACGTTATATGTTACGCACGTTATATGTTACACACGTTATATGTTACACACATTATATGTTACACACGTTATATGTTACACACGTTATATGTTACACACGTTATATGTTACGCACGTTATATGTTACACACGTTATATGTTACACACGTTATATGTTACACACATTATATGTTACACACGTTATATGTTACACACGTTATATGTTACACACAGTTATATGTTACACACGTTATATGTTACACACGTTATATGTTACACACGTTATATGTTATATATGTTACACACGTTATATGTTACACACGTTATATGTTACACACGTTATATGTTACACACGTTATATGTTACGCACGTTATATGTTACACACGTTATATGTTACACACGTTATATGTTACGCACGTTATATGTTACACACGTTATATGTTACACGTTATATGTTACATCCGTTATATGTTACACACGTTATATGTTACACGTTATATGTTACACACGTTATATGTTACACGTTATATGTTACACGTTTCTAGAAGAGTGAATTCAATATTACACAAAGTATGCTTTTAGAGTTTGGCCCAGTCCTTCCCCGCTGTCTCCCCTCCTCCGAGTGGGCCTTGTGAGAGTCCCTGGAGTGTCCCAGCATGTCTCGGACTGCTCCTGATCCCCTTCCCCTTGACTCTCCTCATTGTTTTTGGCAGAGCAGCTGCTCAGAGATTTAGATATCATCGTTCAGGCAGGCAGAGAGGACATCAAGTCATTTCCTCAGGGGAGCCTGGAGAGCACGGAGGAGCAGAATGTGAGATGTGTTTGTCGGACACAATTTGATAAAGAGTCTGTGTGTAAGTGACAGCGAGAGGCCTCCCAAGTGAATCCTTGTGCTGCGCTTGCTACAGGATACAGTTTGGGAGACTAATGGACTCCCTGCTATTATTTAAAATCACTGGAAGACTTGGCCAGACATGGTCACGTAGCGAAAACTACAAAAACAAGAGGAAGAAATTAAACATTATCTTCTGCAAATATAAAAACGTGGGAAGTCTCTTTTTTTAAGAGTATTTAAAATGCTGTGCATTTATCATTGAGTATATTTGTAACTTAAAGCTTAATTTGGATCATCTGTCCCTTAAAGTCCAACAGTTTGCATGAATGTTTCTGTACGATCTCCACTGATCAAAGGCCTGTCTTGTCTGGAACTTTATTGCATCTCTGCTTATTGAATTTCTTCCTTTCATTTCCCTCCGTGACAGCGTTTGGCCCGACGTACAGACGGACCGTTTCATGGAAGGACTCATCAGATGGGAATCCAAATCAATTTGTCGGGTCATGTTTGACCGACTCATTACTGGAGGTTCGATTAAAAAGCGGAGTGAGCTTCAGGTGCCTGACAAGGCGGCTGAAGCCATTACGCAGAGATGTGGGATCTCATCCCAGCGTTGGATGGACTCTGGCGTCCAGAAGCCTCCTGAAGTCATTCATCGTGAGACATTTCATTTTGCTCCTCAGTGTGGGCTACGTGTTATTTTGGAAGCCGCAGAAATTATCAGAATTTGGCCAGATTGCAGCACGGACCTAGCGTGCTCAGTCATTGTTATCATCAACAATTATTCTCTTTTATTGATTTGGCAGGAAGAGAGTGACTGACCGTGTTTAAAATGGAGGCGCGTTCCCCACAACCGTGCCAACACTGGGCAAGATCAAATACTCGCGCCGGTTTCCTTCGCCAAGGACGGCAATTAAAGTACATTCCACTCCGGACTAGATCCTGGTTTTAAATGTCTCCAATAATTTCTTTTAAACAATTGTGGAAACAGTTTGGATTATTAACATGTGTGTCCACTCAGTCCAGCTCGCAGAAGAAATGGATTGTTGGGTTCTGATGAGTGCGCTGATAAATTACCATATTTGTCAAAGAACACATTCCTTTGAAAACATTTTATTACTTTTTTACTCAAAACACCCCGACAAAGAAGGAACATTTTAAACTCAGTATCACAGTCAAGACTTCAGACACATTGCAAATTATACTTTATGCTGATTGTGCTTCATCTTTTGTTTTTGTGTTTCAGGGTTCATGGCTTATTCTTCACACGGATGTAACTGAGTGTAAGTCCACCAGCGCACAATTTGCGAAACTTTATTTTCAAGTCACATTGAACACTACACAGTGGTGGTGGAAACCCCCAGGATTAATGATTGCCCGAATGATTAATTGCTCTCACTGATGATCACTTACAAAAACAGATCTGTTCACTTCCAATGGACCATCTCATTGGGCCTGACTGTAATGGTTGCCATGCATGGAGACTGCCTCTGTCAACACCTTCCAGGAGACTGTGAGTGTGAGGGTGCAGGATATCTGCGAGTCACAGGAGCTTAGAAACAGAGCAGGAGAGTCTGAACGAGGGGGACTTGAAGACATTTCAGACTCTTGTTGTTTGACAAGACAGTGATGACAAAGGAAACTTACATTTGGACGTATAAAGTTTGTAGTTTGATTATTTAAACACAGTTTCATAAAACTTAAAGTAAAAATCACTCTAACACAGGGGTCTTCAACGTTTTTCAGGCCAAGGACCCCCAAACTGGTATAGCATGGAGGGGGGGGTGCTGTTGGAGTTCTGTGCGAGGGGACGGGGGGTGGGGAGGTTGTGAATGTGCAACAAAAAAAATAATTATAATTAGATTTTTGCTTTATCTACAAACAATTTCGCGACCCCCCCAGCAGTACCTCTGCGGTCCCCCTGGGTGTCGTGGACCCCCTGTTGAAGACCTATGCTCTAGCACAAAAGGATTGATTGAAAATATCTCAAATGTACATATTAATTTATTATTATGAACTTCCAAGGTCAGGTTAGGCAACACGACTTGTAATGGTTTAGTGGGGAAACTCTCAGCGGTGACATGAGCTGGGATCAGAGCCCAGGTTGTCCCGGCTCAAGATGAGTAAAAGTATTTCTCACTTTCCATGCATGAGACACATGAAAACACACCAAAGTCATAATGCAACACTTTATATTTTGTCTTTATTTTGTGGTCATATCCTGCAGAAATTGTATTCTGATATCGGCAGGAGGATCCGTCATGTTTTTATAACTTATTTTAATGTGATATTTAACTTCCATCTGCAAACTCTTGTGTGGCTTCTTCCAGGCGTGCATCGGATCGCTACACATTAATGTTCACAATCACGTTAGCGGTGAAATGCGGTCGTTATGACTTTATAGGTTTTCTTGCTCTTCAGCTTTACTTTACGGCTTGAAGAGGCGTTTATTAAGATGACAAATGGATCATGGCCGCAACCAGCTGTAATTATCACCATTACCATGTTTACATTTCTACCAGCATTCTGGGCTTCTCCTCAGATCTTCGTCACGGGCCCTTAAGTATTTGATACCCAACATCATGCTGTGTTTATGATACCGCCAAAGCTTTTATTACTGTCTCGGCTATCATAACAGTCGGGGGACTTGCTGGGGGCATAAAATGGCAGGCGAGCCTTTTAGATGGAAGCACATATGCATGGTGATAGATGTAATCCTTCTCTCCCCGTCTTGCCCTCTGTAAGCTCTCCCCCTGCACAGCCCTTAATAGCGACGGATCCCCCTTCAAGGCTGTGAACCCACGCAGCGCCCCAGTCTGCCTTCATGCTTGTTGACTTCAGACGTTTCTGATGTCATAACGAAGGGGGCTGGCGCTTTGATATGGCTCCTCGGGAATTTCATGCTCCCTGTGTTTCGAACTGGCTAAGACGCCCAGCTGGCAGGTACAGTAGAAATTGGAGTTTTATTGCCTCTGCCCGGGGGGATTACCAGCCACCACTGAGGCAGGGATGGGGCAGCCGAGGCGGCAGCATCAGGCCCCTTCACTCCCTTCAACCTTCAAGCCGTATTTCTCACGCTATCTAATCTGAACGCACAACTCAGATCCTGCTAATCTCTTCCGAATACAAAGGGATTCAGGGTGGCACACTAGCTACTCCTCCAGCGGCCTGTTCAAATGTTTAATTGATTAATTGGGACAAGAGGCGATGACATATTTTGGAATAGGAAAAACAGTTCACGATTTACTCAATCTTTTAAAATAAAGATCAAATGTTGCAAAATATTTTCTGATTGTGACATAAATCAGTCTGGTGGTAAAAAAACAACAACGTCCTCTATATGGCAGACGTTAAATCAAAGACACGCAAAGGAAGAATTGGAAGAAGAAGACTGCAAAATGCAATAACACGATGGCAGATCTGGTATCTGCACTTGCCAGAAACCATTTGCAAGATGTTGCGACTTTAGTGGAAAACAGAGCGAAGCAGGAAGAGGATGAATATGTATTTGTTTTGAGTGGGGAGACACATGTTCAGTGTCCGTCTCTCAGCATAGATCTTAAATACATTAAACGGCCTGTTCGATGTCAGGACAATAGCAGGAACAAAGCCTAAGTCATTTCCTCCGATACCTTTAATGATGTAATGTATTTCCCCATAAGCTAGCGGGGAGTCGCAATCAGTCGGGATATATAGCATTCCTACATGATTCCTGGAGCAAATCGTCAGTGCACAGCCACACTTGACAGCGGTACAAATTTATCATTTGCTTTACGATATCCCCCAAATCAGTTCAGAATGCCTTTAAAGGAGACCGCAAGCCGTGCACAGACACATGTGAGTCGTCTGTTCACCGGCGAGCTCCCTGCGGAACATAAATTCTGGGCTTCCACAGCGGGACGGGCCTGAAGCAGGAGCGGACATGCTTTCCTAATAAAGAGCAGTTCTCCAGCTTTGCTAATGGCTTGAAGGGGCAAGGGCTGACTTTCGTTACAGTAGAAACTAAAAGCAATAATCAGACATTTTCAAAAAATTAGCATTTTAAGTTATTTTAACCCACAGTTTGTGTTTTTATAGTTTATGGTTTTACATATTCAGTGTTGGAGTCTTTCCAGGGAAATTCTCTCACATTTATGCAGCATGAACATCGGTTTGTTTGGTAAACCGGCTACTTAGAATGAGCAGTGACAGCCACACAGAAAGAAAGAAAACACACTAAAAGATGAGACTTGTGTTGATAATGAACAAAGATGCAGCGCCAGAGAACAAGTTCACTGTGGGACGCATTCACGTGTACGACACACAATGTACCTCAATACTTGGCTGTGAACAATCCTGGTAATAAGATCAACAACGCAGACACCCACTTGGGAATTTGATCCAAATGTGTTTTTAATCCCTCTTTTATTAAACAACATATCAGCGCTGTGTTATGCTTATTTACCTCCTGCACAAAGCCTCAACCGCAGCTGACAAAGGACATTTGCATGCTTGCGGAGACATTTTTTGGAGGGAAAAATGACAAGATAGCTAAATGCATTTCTCATCTTCCAGGCAACAACAAGATTATGTGATGGATAGGCCTCTTGGGAAAACATTTCTATGCAGGCGATTAAATATCGTCTCTTCCCCACACAGTGTCAGATGACAATTTAATTAGTTAAGATTAGAGGCAGATTGTAGAAATTACAGGACATTATTACACTTTTCTGCCTGAAGGATCTCATGCGTAGGGTTTGACAAGCGTCGGTAGATGTATCAAGAATTGGGAGACTTGGGAAGAATCCTAGAAGACAACAATGGCTGCTTTAAACCGAACATATTAGAGGTCTTTCATCCAATCTAATATGATTTTTGCAGCGGAAATCTAAACGCAAATGTGCAAATGTTAGCAAAATACATAAAATGATATAATGCAAAGTCTGCCTCCTCTAAAGAATTCAGTTCTCTAACCTTTGTAATATAATATAACAGGTTTTGCAATTTGATTTGAAATAATTCAAGCACAGCATACTGGAGCACAGTCTTTCCTAGAGTTAGTGTCGGGACCTTATTTTAATGTTCTACAATGTAGATGTTATGGCAACTCATGACATATTTGTGTAAGTTTGGGTCCCGGGGAGACGTTTGGGAACCCCTGCTGTAGCACATGTACATGAATTCCACTTTTCTGTGAGTTAAACTACACATGTTTCTTCTCAGTAACGCGTGATGACAAAGACATTTCACATATGATTACAATTTACGACTGCATTTTTGAATGGTTTCTATTAATCTGCTATATCCATATTTCTCTTTTCTTCCTCACTGCTTTGGGAAACACAATGGTCCAGAGTGAAATGTGACCGCAGGGTACCGTTTGATCCGCATGGCAAGGAAGAGCTAAGTAATTGATGAAAGCTCGATTGGAGTGATAACCAGCCTTGGCAGCCGTCTGGAGAATCAACGTATCCCGTAGCAGTGATGAGCTTCTAAGAGAAGACCGTCCTGATCTTAAGAGTGAAGAAGGGTCTAATGAGCAACAAATGAAAACAGATCCTAAACAGATGCTCTGGTAGGAAGGCGCACAACCACAGCTATTTTGAATTCATTATTTCTTTCCTCTTTTCCCACTAATGCAAGGAAAAGTGTATTTCGCTTAGCTGTCATCGAGCATGGAGCTGTTGATGGGGGATTTGCAGTGCGTTTAAACTACGTGTTTACTCAGACTGCTGCAAATCTGGCAACGGATGGTTGTTTCATGGAAACCCCATCATTGGGTCAAAGTATTTGAAAAGCAATCATATTTTGATGTGGCTAGCTGCTTAGGATCTGAAACGTTGACGTGCAAAATGACGGGTTTTGGTTGTGGTGCAGTTCATTGAAACCTTTTTTTGCAGGGAGTGGAGAGTCTGAACCCAATAGCCTCTAATCAGGGAAAGCAATGAATCAACAGTGCAAAAGAACACGAGACCTGCCGTGGAGAAAGAGTTACCTCGTCTTTGAATATGAGGAAATCAGTTAGATAAAAGAGATTTATCTGCATATACAGCACCGCAGTTGTGCTTATGTGGCACACTGCAGGGTTTGTGGAGAGTCAAACATCCAATCGTTCAGTCACTGCATAGATACTGTATATAACTAGGCATGTACACCAGGTTTTTTGTGCACAACCTGTCCTCTAAAGGGTTTAAAAGCAATGCGATGAATGCCTTTATTTGCTACCAAATAGTCAGTATAAAAAGAGAAAGATTGATCAGCCAGAAACACATAACTGGCTCTTGCAAAGCCTTTAGAATCTGATTGATCACCGGCCAAATGTGAAGTTCCTGATTGTGAAGCACAGAAAACAACTGGCATTCATTAATATGGACGAGAACGAACCGTCCCTGGAAAGATAAATGAACGAGAGAGTGCTTTGCTCGGGACCGAGTGAAGGTCGAGCGCGAGATGCGTCTTTCAGCACGTGCTCTGGCTCTTTGCTGAGACACCTTGTTGGGAGTGTTCTCCATCGGGCGGACGCGGCCGCTGGAAGCTCAAGAAACAACGAGCAGCAGACCAAACGTTGACAGAGTGTTTGTCTTTGATCTGCTGATACGTGCTCCGTCTGTCATTTGTCTGCAATGGCAAATTAAGTTGAATTTAAAACCAATGTGAATTACTCAAACCACTGGACAAACACATTGTTGATATTGGACAATTATGCAAAAAATACCTACGCATTCAGCGCCAACACTCCTTAATTCTTCTTTTTCGATTTGGTTTGTTGATCTGTCTGTCTGTCCGATTTTCATGAAACTGGAAGGGTGTAGCGAACAAGGAAGAACCACTACATGTTGGAGCGGATCCAAATCACGGGGTGCATACACACATTATTTTTCACTTATAGAAACGTACTTGGCGGATGAACTGCGCTCTCCGAGTGCCCTTCTAGTTATAATGTATCATCAAAGTTCAAGTGCCAGGAAATAAAGTTGGTTCCCGTTTTAAAGTAGCAGAACAAAGCAATCTGACAATTCACTACGACAGGCTTGAAAAAACCTTTCGTTCCCCTTTTCAGAGAAAGAAAAGTGCAACATCAAGTCTGTTTTATGTCTTTTTTCTTCTTCTCGCTAACAACACAAGAATGACATATCTGCTTTTATCATATCAGTGAAGTGCAGCGATGTTGATGCACACACACTTTACCCCATTCAACGGAAACTCATCCAAGAGTACCTTGTACAGGTGTTCTGGGTCTGCACACATTCATAGCTTGTGTGTAGGTGGAGTACCCAGATTGTGACTTAAAGCTAGGGTGGGGAGTGTAGCAACATTGTATTTGTATTTGTTTAAATTTAAACTTTTTACACCCCGACAGCAATCAATTAATGCAATGAAATTATCCTTTATCTGTGGCTGTCGCAGGACTGTGATAAGGGCGTCACCTCCATCTGCTGGCTGGATAGCTGTGAGTAATAACAATAACTGTTTGTTGTTGTTGTTGGCCTGTAGGGATGGGCTGTCAGTGTCGACTTTCTTGCAAGTGTCATAAAGCCATCTTTTAAGACAGTGTGATGTATGGTTAACCCTTTTTATGACTGTTGCATGTTATATATATTGTTATATAAAAGTTGTGATTTTAATGTTGTTGTGCGCGATGAACTCTTGTTGTGTATAAATATTTGCATGCTTCCTTTAACCTTTTCCACAAACTGTCATAACAAAGACACACAGACGCGTTGCTAATTGACACACCTGAACCCAGCTAAAATCAGAGATCTCATTCGCCAGTTGCCGACTCCACTCCCCTATAAATACGCCAGATTACCTGCAGAACCAGACCTGGAAGGATGTAGACTCTTACAGGATGTGTCCCTCGCCGAGCACTGATCCTCCTCAGCTCCTCCTCGTCTGGTGAACCAGACCTTGAAGGATGTTTCCCCGCAGATCGGACCGGTTCGGATCCCTTTTGCTCCTCGCCGCACACTGATCCTCCTCAGCTCCTCCTCGTCTGGTGAACCAACCCTTACAGGATGTTTCCCTCGCCGCGCACTGATCCTCCTCAGCTCCTCCTCGTCTGGTGAACCAACCCTTACAGGATGTTTCCCTCGCCGCGCACTGATCCTCCTCAGCTCCTCCTCGTCTGGTGAACCAGACCTTGAAGGATGTTTCCCGGGGCAGTCGCTGCCTTGCCTCCCCGCAGATCGGACCGGATCGGATCCCTCTTGCTCCTCGCCGCACTCTATCGTCAGTCCCGCTGAAGCATGCCCTTTCCCTGGCGCAAGGGATAACACGGAGCGGATGTTCCATATTAACTGGACTGGACTTTTGGTATTTTTAAACCATTTGCCTGAACTATTGATTGACACATTGAATATTATTTTAACTATTTATTAATGAGGTGTTTTAAAGTAATGTTGCAATAAAAGTAAATCACTTTATACGTTTCTTGGTGTCACTCGCTGTATTCGTGTGGCCGGGAATCCGAACCTTTTAGATAGATTTGATGTTAGCGGGCTACTATATGTCCTTTCATAGGAAAAGTGTTGCTAACATTGGCCTGTGTTTTTCTAGTGGACCATTTTAAAGACCTAGCTTCGTCTTGCTGGTTCTCCAATGTTACCCACCCTAGCTTTAGTGCCAGTGTGCAGTCTTCCTAAAAAAGGGGTTGGAAAGCATTTTTTAAGTTAATAAAGAAAGCTTGTTGCTGGAAGACGCAGGTGAAAGACTCGTTGTCAGCTTCTGTTCAGAGGCTGTTTAACTTCTACCAGGGTAGAACAGGACGGCATTTCTTAAAAAACTACGTTCATCCTCCACAATTTCTCTCCAGCGTGAATAAAAGGTGAAATAAATGTCTTTGTGGGGAAAGTTCAGTACTGTAACAAGCAGAGTTGGAAATTTGCTGATTCAACAATAATCCAGAAAGGCCTGAAGTGCAGACGTGCCTGAGAGAGGTTAAGTGGCCCTTCAGTCCGTGTCGTTTCAAAAGGCTTTAATGGCGAGCCCACAATAACAACAGTAACACTGTCACAGACACTCACCTCTTTTATAGCGCTCGCCTCGGCCCCTTGAAGGATTGATGCGTCGCCATAGCAACATTGACCCTTAAAGTCTGGTTGCAACCTGAGCCCCGGCGCAGATTTATGGGTGTTTTCATCTTGTTACAGCAGATTTATCTTCACAATAAAAAAGAACAACAATCTGCAGAAATCATTAAGGGGAGTCTGCTGGAAACTCTGGCTTAAAGCAAACGTGCACCAGAAGCAGCTGAAAAGTAATGCTGCTATGATAAAGTTCAAACACTTGGAAGTAAAGTAAAAAATAAACCTTGGAGAGCACTTTTGTCTGTGAATGATTGAATATCCTGCATAGTTTTACTGGTTGCACAGAAAAATAGGCCCAGGAGGAAACAAAGTTCGGGCCAAGTTAATGACGTAAACCTCTGATTATGAATTTCTGTTTGTAAATTGTTTGCTTTTTTTTTTTTTGCATCCTGACCCTCAATGTGCAGAGTTTTCTTTGTTCAGGGGTTTACATGGTGCCTCTAAATCTGTCGCTGTATTAAATTAATTGTGTAGCTCCACTGATTCTGCAAATGTAAGTTCTAGGAAGAGCAATTTATAGTTCATGCTTCATTTTTGGGGGGATTAGCTTCCTCTTCCTCTGAATCACTCTTGCATCTCTTATATGTGATGAGGCAAAGATATTCAAAACCCAAAGATGTCCTCTGGCCTCTCACGATGTTACTCAAGACTTCTGCAGGAATTTGAATGGAAGTCGGTGAGGAATGGTTCGTAGTCAGAGATGAAGTCATTAGCATAGCACGCTGGTGAACGTGGTGACGAGGAGCTGGAGGGGCAGAAAACAATCAGGAGCATGACGGGCGGTGTTTGCTGGACTGGTATTTTAAGCAGGACATCTTCATTCCTACCCGCCGACGTGAGTGATCCTCTTCCATTTGCTACGGTAGAAAGCTGCATGACCCTGCAGGGGCAAGCCGGCTGACTGGCCCTTCTCCAGGGCAGTCAGCAGTGCATCCCTTAAGCAGGCTTGACCGACCTGCAGTCACACACTCTGCGGTCAAGCCCTGGGCAGGGGGATTTGAGATGTGACAGCATAATCAATTTCCATGATTCATGATCACCCCGAAAGGAGGGCGCGCTGAGCGACTGGGCAGCTGAAAGAGGAGAGCAGAAGGGGGAATGCTGACAACAGCAGTCCACGGTCATGTATAGCAACGGAGACACTTTGCTTCTAGCTGTGCTTCTCCAGTTTGTTAGATCCTCGACAGTAAATAACAATAATGTGAGACTTTATTGATCCCGGTGGGGAAAATCTCTTTTCACTGAACACTCTTCAGAGAAAAGGTGGAGCTCAGGTTCAGACACAGTGCAGAGAAGCACCCTGCAGCTGACGGGATCCAGATTCATGAACATTACGATACGAGGAACCATCTGCACTTTGTTGTACTTGTTTCAGCTGCAGACGTTTTGTATTAAAGACACACCACCTGCAGTCAGAGTATTATGTAAGCAAATAGCAAATGCATCGGCATAAGTACAAATTGCTTCAAAAAATACTTGTGAATATGAGAGACGTTCTTCTTTTGTGTGTGCACTATATTGTTTTTAACTTTATGCTTCTGCACCCATCCCTGTGTGCAAGTATTGAACACAATATTGAATATTTTGTGTTTAGATATGATTTAACTACCAGATTTTTATATTTCTTAATATATTAATTTAATTTGTCATATTTCAACACACACTGTATGCATCCTGAATCATTCTGACGTGGTAAATCGCCCCCATTCAGTAAAATAATCACAAATCCTTCTGAATTTCTGCCTTTTCCAGTCGAACAGTTCCCTTTACTCACTTGTCTTAGTAGAGTACTGGCTGCATGACTACAGTCGAGGTTGTTCTGCTCTAAGGGAGCGACAACTTCTGTGATATTAGAAGTTTTAAACATATTCTAAGAGTATATGAAATGTGTGAAGCAGTTGGAAAGGACTCTGTAATGCTAAAAATGCTCCGTGTGTAAAAAAGGGGGAGAAAACGTGAGCCCGGCCAGGCTTGGCATCCAGTCAAATGGGACCAGGTTTTTATTCCATGTGTGGTAAAGAGCCAGACATCTGAGTAAAGGACATATTTGCCGTGAACCGTGTTATCCTTGTAAAACCCGGGTTTATGTTTTTTACCTTGGGAAACTGTTAGATTTCTGCCAGAAGAACTGAATTGTGGACGGAGGGAGGGAAAGTCTGCTAAATCATGATCCATCAATCCATCAAAGCTCATGAGCAGGAAAAGCTTGAGATTTAAAAACACTGATCATTAATTTCTCTTGACATTTTAACTGCAAACGCATTTCATTCATTTCTTGTATTTCAACATTATCAAAGTTAATCCGACTTATTAATTTCAAAAAGTGGTGATTAGGTCATCCAATATGGCAGGTTTTCAGACTCCCCCCCCCCTCTGCAGGTCACTGATAACTCAAGGCCGACACCCGTCCCCGTGTGCAGCCTCTGTGAATGACTCTAGCAGCTGAAGATCTGTGCAGATGTGAGACTTTGTCACTGTGGATAATGTCACAGACTCGTAAACGCCGTCTTGAGGCTGAGAAATTGAATCTATAGTCGCTCCCCAGCATTCTCGACGGGGTTCATCCCTTGACCTCCCCACCCCGAGAAATACTTCAGATATCAATACGGACTGAAAATCTGACGACGTTCTCCTCGTAACATTTGATTTAAATGCTAATTTTGATTGAATGGCTTTATTAGTTATTGCTTTTGTGGAAATAAATAATAAAATGAGGTGTTTTTTATATTTTAATTAAAACTGTGCATGTTTCTTTACAGGGGGGTACGTTAATCTTCCTGTGCAAAAGTTTGAAAAGGAAATATTTCATCATCTAAAAACAAAACAACAAAGCTATTATCACAGTGATTTCTAACCTTGTACAACCTCATAACTCAAAACACTTTATTGCAGCATTCCTGTCATTGTTTAGCAAAAGCACTCGGACTAAGTTGAGCCAAACGAGTATCAAGTTTCATTTGTCATTTTTATATTTGACACACACTTTGACGTCAGCAGGACAACAGTCACACGTCCAACAGCAGGACGCAGAGCTCACTCTTAGCAAACAGAAATATTATTGATTTAACAGGAGACGCACAGTCAGCACTTTATCACAGAGCTTTACTTCTTAACACCTGTTGATTCAATGTTGTTAATGGTTCGTCCAGAAAGTTAAAGCCTTTACAATGTGTGTGTTAACAGCTACCTTGTTGATTACTCCTATATATTCATATTTCCCATACATAATTCATAAAACCATTAATTTGTGTGTTTTAAGAAAAAGATGAATGAATTATTATATAAATGTGTTTTAATTATATATATATTCCAATTTAATACAGTGTTTACTTGTATTATAACTAAGGGTGTATCGATATAAGGTATTGAGGATAACCGTGATATTTAAAGAATATAGATATCATATTAAGAATACACAAACGATCATTTAAATCATTTATTCTTTCTGTTTTCACTTCCCTACGCTCGTGTTATGAGTGTAATAAATCTGCCAAGAAAGAGACGAAACGCAGAATATACAAAGTTAAAGATTTATTTGACTCATTATTTCCACCATGATAATCGTAATTAATTAAAAAGAAGTTTTAAAAAGTCGTAAATAAGAGAGTGGTTAGTCAGCGTCGTCTCCTTCCTCGTTTGTTTGTGCAGCTCTCAAGGTCATGGTCTCTGGCCCATTAGCAGAGCAGAGAGCTATACATGGAAGGGGTTGCTGGTGGTGTGTGTGGCAGCGGTGGGGGTGCGGGGGCTACAACTCAAGACTTGATGTGTCTGTCTCTCAAAGGCCAGCAGGAGATTGGCCTCTCCTGCCCAGACGGCCGCTGACCCCTGTGGAGACAGTCCCGCTTCAAGTTGCTGCCGGGTCCCTTTGAAAAAAATCTCGGCCCTGCTTGAGTGATTGGCCATATGGGCGACAGTACCATCCCGGAGCCCCACGCTGTGCCAGCCATGGGGTGCGGGAGGCATGAGTGGGAAGCATGGCACCCCCCCCAACTCCCATATTCCAGTCGTCTTGATTCCAGTGTCTCCACAGTATGTCCTAACAAAACTACATGCAGCAATGTACAGTGCACTAAGACAGGACTTCCCCTTCACATTACACACATTGACACACACACACACACACACACACACACACACACACACACACACACACACACACGTTCAATGCATTAAACACAAGTGCACATGTAAACACACATCCTGCAGCTCGTGTGCAAGTTTCCTGAGTATCACATTGTACAATTAGGTTTTTGTTTGAATGATAAAAACATTATTAGACAAGCTAACTGAACACTGTGAAGTACATGTGTAATGTTTCTTGTTTCAACAGAGGTCTACATTCAATGCATGCTTTAGCAATTACACATTGAGATCACTGAAATGTACAGGATCATCATTTACAGTCTGTGTAAAGATTGCAATTAATCAACAAAGAAAGTAAGAAGACTGATCCGGTCCTCAGAGCTTGTGAAAGTGCATATAGCCGTTTGTTTTATTGCTGTGTAGTCGTGATGAACAGCAAACACACAAACACACGCAGCGTGCGTCCACATTTACGTGCACACACTTCTCATGCACGTGTCCCTGATGCTGTGCAACATCAGCGTGCATCGTCTCTCTTGAGTTTATTTTGTAAATTCCTTTATGGCTTTATGGATGAAAGAGTTCCACCTGTTGCAAAAGGTTCAGCCTGTCAAACAGTTCTGCTCGTTAAAACGTGGAAGCAAAGATCTGAGAGAGCTCGTGGGCCTGCGGACACGAGACACAGATATGTGTGTTTACGATAATAAATCCTCTCAACACGTGTGTAAAAACAGCAAACATGTTTAATTGTCGAGCCAGGAAAGTGTTCATCGAGAGCTCATTTTGAGGACATTGTTTGTCAGTCTGGGACACAGCAGGTGAATAAAGCACCTGTGGATTTAATATGTTGAATACTTTTTAATTCTGCATGACGTCTTCACATTACAATATTATGTAATGCTGAAAACATATTTAACACTGTTGCTTAATCTGGCTGTTGAATAATGCTGGATGAATAATGGAGTACAAATGTCCGTGTGAGGTTCTCCATGCTCTTCACACATCACCCCCCCACCTGCAGCACATCGAGCTGCATATCTTTGTCTACACATTGAAGCATCGTGACTTTTAAAATGCAAGATGTCCTTAGAGTTATCAATAACATCTGAAGAATGAAGTATGTTCGCCTCCCTTAAGAGGGGTTTTTATTGATTTATTTAGACCTGATAACAAGAGTCGTGGAGCCACTCCGGCGCGTCCCCCCCTCCCGGCCGCCCTGCCACCTCTCCTGCGCTGTCAGACGTCGGGTTTAAAACACTTACTGCTGCTGCTTCTGATCGAGCAGCAGTGGAAACATTTCACCAGAGTTGTAAATCTCCTTGCCAGATATCTTTCTTTGATTCCTCCTCGTCCCCCTGTCCCACCTCCCTCCATGTATACATCACTTTCTTTCTTTTGCGCACGGCTGTGCAAAGCCTCAAAGACTTATTTGGCAGAATTGAAGAGACAGGGGGATTAAAATGAGCAAAAGTAATTTCACGTTTACGGGTACAAATTTGCTCACATTTTGTTTCAGTTAAATGTTGCGGCTGCACACTTGTCTCAATGAAAGGGGGGGGGGGGGGGGGGGGGAATCCCTTTGGAATTTGCCTTTCCAGTCCATATGCTTTGTTTCACATGGCTTTGCTTCTTTTTTTTTTGTATTAATGTACCAGGCCATCTGGTCTTGGCCTGAGTCACTCCCGGGTCAAACAGTACTTTCACTTAACATCAACCAAAAGGGATTTTCTTTTTCTCTTTCTACTTGAGCGCAGAGGGCAGGGGACGTTTCAAAATATAAAATAATGTGATAACAGATTTCTGTAAGCTAATAATCCCATATGTTATCACATCTCCAACTGGGGTAAGCCTTCTTTTCATTCTTTGAAATGATACAGAAATACATTTTTATATAGCGTTTAAATCCCAGCCATAAATCTAAATGTATGTTAACAAGTATTCCACACTCTTCAGCCATTACAAGATGTAATATTAACTATTAGCCCTGTATTACAAATTAAAGCACTGGTAACTTTAACCTTTGCATTTTGGTTTTACTCCATAAATCTACTTGTGTAGTAAATGTACACCTCCACCACAGCTGCAGTCTCACTGTACCATGCTAACTACCACATTATAGTGTTCTTATCTGCTTTTAGGTATCCGTTTGGCTCTCGCTCTACACTATGAATGTCTAATTCTGACACTGTTTATTAGGAGGGAAGTGTTCTGGGAGAGAGAAAGAGGTCCAGCGGGCCCCGAGATCACATGCAACTCCTTGTTTGCTGGGCCAGCTGCATCCCTACGAAGGCAACAGTAACATGAAACACTTAACAGCAGATTGACAAAGGTCATTGATGAAGTCAAGGTGTTAAACAGGTGCGGGGAAAGAAGAGAGCGGGAGGAATAAAAGTGAGTGAAGGGAGGCACTGAGACAAAGAGGGGATGAAGAGACGTTACACAGGACAAACTCCGACCTCTCACTCCTAGCTGGATGGTGATGCAATAAATTTCAGGTCGTTAAGGGTCTGGACACCTCTTGGCACCCACTTCAAAAGAACGTGGAGGTTCTGCCTGTTAGCTTCAGATTCAGCATGGTGAGCGGGCAGGTTGTGATCCAGTCGCCGCTCCGTGCCTCCACATCTGGCTGGCAGCACCGTGGCTGAAATTGAGACTTGTGTCTCCCGAAGTTCTTCTTGTGACATTTTTACGAACACTTGCCGTTACCCATCGCAGCACCCGCCGCCATCCTGGCCGTATCTCTGGCAGTAAACCAACCCACACCCCTAAGTGTCCCCCACTCACCCCTGCATTGTTCCCATCTCCAGCGATGCTGAAACCGTAATGCGAAACATTTGGAGTGTCTTCCGATTCCAGGTCTCTGCGGAAGGTGCTGCTAAGTGGAACCTTGCAAGCTCGCTCGGTATCCATCTTGAGAGCGTTGTGAGGAACCTGCACACCTTGTCTACATTACTTCAGTGGAGGCCTTTTATGTTGCGCTCCTATCGATGAATCTATCTCGCCTACACTGATTTATTGCTTGGCCTGGAAGTGCCCCTCAAAGCCTCCAACCCCCTAAAGTCATCCCTTTCTTGTCCAAGTCGAAAGGAGAATAAAATAATAATGTGCAGTTTTGTTTTTTTAACGCTCTGACCTGTGCACCCACCTCCACTGTCACCATCTCTCCAAAGTGTCCGTGGCAGGGAAACAGTGCTCATTGTAGGCTCTGAACAGGTGCAGAGTGGAAACCGTGAGCCAGAGAAGGTACATAAATTACATGGCAGGCCAAATCACGCAGCATAGTTGCTGTGTTAATCTGCCAAGAGCTTTGAAGGCCGGGACAAGTGAAGAAAGAAAGTCTTCCTCCGGCCTGAAGTGCCACCATCAAAGGCTGTAACTCTGACTGTGTAGCAAAGACTCTCCGTTTTTATCAGAACCATAAGCGTTGTCTTGCTGCAGACCTTTGGCAGAATAAAATGCCTTGGTTTTTTTATATATTATTAAAACTGAGCACTTTTATTTTGAAATGTTACCGTTGATCAAGGATGAACGTAGAAAACAAACTGCTAACACTGTGTTTATACCTTGGTGCATGCTCAGCAAATCATCACTGGGTTTTTAAATGTTTCAACAGCTGTTATGTTGTTACAGTCAGCATAACATCCAGTAAAGCCGTCGGCCATGTTGAATCTATACAATAGTTGCAGAAGCGTCAGGATGAACATATTGTTTAATATCTACTAAAGACTGACCCCAGATATGTCTTTGACAAAGATTCAATTAAATTTCACTAAGTTTGATTAAGATGAAAATAACAGGTATAATAATAATAGTTATTATATTAATAATAATATTACTATACTGTATTTATACTGCATAAACTGCTTTACAATAAGAGAAAATAGATATAGACAAAAACAGTGATAGAATGCTAAATTAATAAAAATATGATGGTAAATAAAACACTTAATAATAATAATAATAATGATCATAATAATTATAATTATAATAATGATAATGATGATGATAATGATAATGATAATGATAATTATAATAATGATAATGATAATGATAATGATAATAATAATAATGATAATAATAATAATAATAATAATGATAATATTAATGATAATGATAATGATAAGAATAATAATAATAATAATAATAATAATACTATTAATACTAATGATAATAATTATAATAATTATAATAATTATAATAATTATAATAATTATAATTATAATAATGATAATGATAATAATAATAATAATA
This sequence comes from Cottoperca gobio, assembly GCF_900634415.1. Lineage (NCBI taxonomy): Eukaryota > Metazoa > Chordata > Actinopteri > Perciformes > Bovichtidae > Cottoperca > Cottoperca gobio. The sequence goes on from NC_041364.1 coordinate 3,196,585, forward strand.
ATAATAATAATGATAATAATAATAATAATAATAATAATGATAATAATAATAATAATAATAATAATAATAATAATAATAATAATAATGATAATAGTAGAATTAAGATTAAAGAAATGTAAAAAATATATAAAATATGTTGAAATATAATGCATATCGTAAGATGGAAAATAAAACGCACTGAAAAATAAAAACAATAATAATGATGTTAAAATATTAGTATTTTGGTCTACTTTTTCTTTCCCCGAGTATAAGAAGATCGATAATACGAAGTGTGTGCGTGTGGAGCTACACTGCCAGGGAGAGATTATCCTAGCTCAGCATAAAGAGAAGCAGGGTGACATGGCTGCTCCGTCCAAAATCTGCATAAAGTTTTATTGAGGAAAAAAAAGACGACACCTCAAACATCACATTTCCACACACAAGATTTTGAGCCCAGCTGATCTGTTGACTTCTCCTTTGACTCCAGGATGGACACACTGTTGCATCCTAACGTTACACCGTGTAACTCCTTCTTAAATAACAAACGGACTCGCGGCTCGGTTCCACATTTACCTCCATGAAAAGTGTAATCAGTGGAGGGATATTTCAGAAAGCATTTATTTATAATTTGTCATCCTGTTGTAACTTATTGTTACTATATTTTCATGTAATTATCATTATTGTTTAATATATTTACTTCCTCTGCAGATCTCACTTCTAAATAAGATCTTGATCTCAATGTAACTTCCTGATTAAATAAAGTATATATTTCATATCTAGTTATGTTAATGTTCAATTCAATTAGGATAACCAATGCTATTGAGCTGTATATAATGTATAATTCATGTGCAATATGCAATTAGTTCCTTATGAAAAGCACCACAGAACTTGTTGGGGCTTTCCTATTGGTCCCAACAACAAACAGGAAGTGCCAGGAACATTTGGGGGATGTGTGTTCCTGGCTGTGGTGTGTGGCAGAACAGCCCGGGGGGAGGCGACATGTGACAGACAGGTTCGTTGTGGAGCTCCATGAGTCCGGCCTCGCCGTGCTCCCGGTGGCGTCCCTCCCGGCACCGTCCACGTCCCCGTCACTGTGAGACAATGGACTCGGGACTGATCTTCTTCAAGCGGTCTGCGCGAGTCCTTTGGGGCCGCGGTGCCATCGCCGCGGGGGCCACGGAGCATCTGACAAACACACGGCCGTGTTGATGCGTTGTTGAGGCCAGAAAGATGCACACGTGCATACTGGAGCCTTTCCAAGCATGCACACGCAGATACATGCACGTCACATCATGTAAACACACACACCAACTCTCACATTCTATATTAGTCAAGCCAGAGATCGAACTCTGCAGCCGAGGAGCACGAAACAGAGAGAATGTGTGCCAGAGAGAGAGAAGGAAGGGGGAGACAGGGAGACTGAGCGCAGAGGGGAGGCTGGGGGCATTCCCTTTGGCTTTGACAGGAGAAATAAATCATCACAATTATGGGTCGGCCCAAGTAAATGGGGACAGGTCACCCTTATCATTCCCAAGTTCAAGGTGTTTCCTGCTCATCCGAGCCAGCCGGGTCTCGTTGCCAACAGACCCATGGCCAGTGAGGTCTGAATGTGCCCTGGATGCTTGTGAAACGCTTGGCACCAGCAGTGAGCTCACATCCCAGCAGGCACGTTGACTAGGTGTTGATACGGCAGCAATGTGGAAGTTTAGCGACAGAATGAACTTTCAGAGGATAATTGTTCAGAGCAGTTCGTAGCTGCTGCCAGCAGCGTTGAGTGAAATATGAACATTTTACTTAAACTTCATTTCCAAAGCTGTTTTTCTTTTACACACAGTTCTGAAAATGTGCAGGGTGTGCTGCAGCTGCTCTAAAGGGAAGAACCACAGTTAAAAGTGTTCTTCACTTTGGGATGTGTGTGTGTGAGGGAGGGTGAGGAGGAAAAGATTTGGTAAGTGTGTCCAGTATCAATGAGTGTGTGTTTATTTACGTGTGTTTACAAGTGTGTGAGGTGAGCTGTAACTCCTCCAGTGGTCAACACACACTGAAATTTAAACATTCTGCTCCAAAATAACATCAGCTCTTTATTTTGACTCCTCAGTGCCAGACTGTGTGTGTGTGTGTGTGTGTGTGTGTGTGTGTGTGTGTGTGTGTGTGTGTGTGTGTGTGTGTGTGTGTGTGTGTGACCTCAGAAACACCATTAATGCGCAGCCATCTCTTTAATCCTTTGTTTCTTCACCTCTTTCTCTCTTTCTTTCACCATCACCATCTGACTGTTTTGCTTTTATCCCTCTTCATTCTTGTTTTCCCCTCTTTCTCTCTCTTGTGGGTGCGAGTCGGGGAGCGCAGGACAGGGGGAAATTGGTGTAATGAATTTAGGGCGCTCATGCTTGCTGAGGCGAGCCTCCCTTGGCTGCTCGAAGCCATTAATCTTCCGCACTCTGTCAGAGCAAAATGTGCCCACAATAGGCAAAGGGGGAGCTCAAATTGACTACCAATTATGCGCCTGTGAATAAAGGATATGGAGAGAGGAGGGAGGGCACAATATGGTTCAGCAGTAACGTTTATTTTAACCCTGCGAGCGTCGCAGGAGCGTAAAGGCCTGGAGATAGAGTATCTGTGTGTGTGTGTGTGTGTGTGTGTGTGTGTGTGTGTGTGTGTTTGCTCAGGGGTGAAGACTCTTTCTGAGGTCCTTGTTTATCTGAGGATGTGGAGGTTCACGCCACCATGGGGTGTAATAAGCTTTTTTGTTGTGATTCTCGGTAAGCATGCCACATGTAACTATACTTTTAAAGCGCCTGGCCCGTAGATTCATTGTGTTAAGGAATAGAAGTGCTCGGGTGCTTCTTTGCATGATTGCGAATGTACATGCACAACGTTCGATCATTTATAGAAAGCATTAAGTATTCGTACAGATCTTTATCTGTGAAGTTCAGTACGACCCGTCAGTTACTTAGTACATCGATATAAATGAATGACTTTTACAATCATTCACAGGTTTGTTGTAAGTTGAAGGCCTTTGGGTTTTCTACCATCAAACTAAATGAAGTATTGGAATAAAATAACCAGATGTTCAATAATAATGAAGAAAGCTCTAGATGAGGTGATGTTAGCACCATGTCGGCCTGTTCTTTACACATTAATACATCTCTAATTACAATAGTTCAATCTGTATTGATACCCTAAAAGACTCATTTCTGACTTTTGGCGACACCTAGTGCTCCTTTCACAAAAAGCACTGTGTCGTCCACAGGAAGGCCGACTGGCACAGTGTGTGGTGTTACTTCACTGCTGCAATGCAATATTCATATAAACCAAACCTCACATGGAGTGTGCCTCATGGTTTTATGGTACCAGTGTGCATCTAGCATCGTTGACACTTATTGCTCAGCTTTTTGCTCACCGGTGACAGTGTTTATATATAAAAAAGCCATTTGTACGGAGGCTATGAAAATGTTTTTACAGTGCTGATGTCTCGCCTAACACCTTCGGAACAAAGGGTGCAGGCTTCAAAGACACCTATAACAACAGTGAATCCCACTGAGCCAGGACTCGGTAATGTAGCTGTACTTATTCAGGGGAATTCAATTGTTAGTGTGATTGCAGCCCTGATGGTTGTGATTATTTGAGGGCCGTGTTTATTGTATTACCCACATGAACATGACAAGGACTAATAAGTTCTTTAATTGTGTCTGATTTCATTCAAGGCTAATTTCGCTATGGGAGACACGGGCCAGTTTGCTTGGAAACCAACTCCCTCTTAATAAGACCATTACACGAAGGGTGTGCTCCACATGTGGCTGAGAAAAGAAAAGAACTTGGAAGATAAATCAAATGCTTTAATGAAGTTTGACTTTCGGGATTAGAGAATTTAGGCCCGGTGCGCTCTGAAGTTATGCATAGTTTATAATTCCAAGAAAAACTTTCACAGCTAAAATAATAATACGTCAAAGCCGCTCTGCTGCTGGAGCTCCAGTCTACCGTGTTTTGTGGATTTCAACACGGCGTGAAAAAAATGGCTGGAATGAAGCTCGGAGTCTGCAAAGCACGTTAGGAATGTGCTGCTTTCTGTGGATATAGAGCGCAAGAAGGATCGGTTGATTTATAACATGCAGATCCAGAGGAGGCTGCTGGCTTGTAGTGTCTTAGATAATGCTGCCTGTACTGAAGAAGCTAGTGCACATTAACGTATACAAGGAGTGCGTTGTTTGCAGTTTTCTCAACATGTTCTGACACTTTTCTCTCACTCTCTTGAAAAGTTGTGTTGACAGTAAGTTGAATCTGACTTTTGCAAATAAAACAGCAAAATCTGGCTTCAGTTCAACAATAAAAGCTGCTGATAGACAGGTTTAGACACACGTTAGATGGCATCCTGTACCATGTATGTATGACAAACATGGTACGGATGCCATGAAATATTTTACGTGTTTTAAACATTCCTGAACACTGATGATCCTCATTTGTCCAGCAGTTTGAGCTGAATTCAGATCCCTCTCTGTTAACGTGATGTGAGTTTGTGTTCATGGTTCTGCTCATCGATACTGACTCTCACCGCTTCTTCTACGTACCAAAAAACATGAAATGCATCAAGTTATATAAATGAAAGCGAGGACGAACTGGCTGTATGTTTAATCCCTGCTGTGTCAGGTAGCAGCACGTCCCACAGGTTTACCTGCGACAGACAACAACATTGTAACCTATCAAGACTCTCACCAGAAAACTCCATTACCCACAAACTTGAGTGTGCAGGCACATGGCAGCCTGTGTCCCAGCCTGTCGGGGGGGGGGGGCAGATGGACGATGTTGTTCTGGACGGGATGAAAGAGGCGTGAAGGAGGCGCAGGCAGCCAACTGCTCAGGGTCATGTAAGGGTTGTGCTCTCCGCTTGAAAGAGAGAGAGAGAGGCAGTGCGACTAAAGACATCAACAACAGAATCTTAACAACCTCCCCATCACACACACGTTCGCACATGCATAGTCCCCAACACAAACATTATTAACAAAACAAACACGCTGATTGACAAGACAAGTCGGGTGTCACTGAGAACATGTCCTTGTTCTGGAGGAGTTGTGAGGGGTTTCTCCTTCTGCTACATTTATCTGTTTAGCACAGCAGAGATCACGTGTCACTCAAACTAGGGACACTTCTGTGTCATCATTCCCCGTGGATTAAATGCCAAAGCCAGAAAAGTGTGATCTGTAATGTCCCATTGTGCAAAATGACCCACAACATATCATGCATGAGGACACTAACGAGTACCAGTGAAGGAGGAGATGGAGGATGTTTGCAGGTATCATTTTGGGTGTTTCAGAATACAACATTGTTTTGATTTTTCTTCCAAAAGTGCGAGACTTTGTAGAGTCTGCAGACCGTGCACCACGGTTATCTCCTTCTGGAAGTCATCCATCAATCCAGTATCTGTACCTGCTCATCCTCTGCAGAGTCTCAGGTCATCCTGGAAACAGAGAGGCCAATAAGTGCTGGTATTCTAGTATTTGCATGGTGATCTGTGTTTGATGTCTGCCATGATGTACACGAGCTTACAGCACCTGTGTGTCGGGACACTTACAGACTGATGTGACAGAGACATGCTGATGTTAAGCTCTACCTCATTGATCATTGTGGGGAAATGCATCTTCTATATTTGACTCATCCCAGCGATGGAGGAGTGTGTTTTAATGTTTGATCATGTTCTGAAGTGACAGAATGAACTAAAGCCACTGCGATGCTAACAGTTTCTCCTGTTAGATGATGGCCAAAGAACATCTGATGCCTTTTTAAACCACCTGAAAGTTCCCTTTTCAACGACACCTGCAACACATTCACTCGCTAACACACCTGGCAGATGCCCGTTGTGACCGCGACGTATACTATCGCCTATTTTACTACCAAAACGGCTCAAATCTACAACTCACAACCGTCCAGACTGATATTTTATCTGCCTGCAGAAACCTCCTGCAGTCTGGACGGGGAACACAATACAACGGCTGCTGGGAGAAAGTCTCACCACTATGTCACTACGCCCTCTCACACTGACAGAGGGAGAGGGAGACATCAATCTTTCACTAATTCCTTCAAGTGTGAAAGGGTCCTTGTGGTGTCAGCCAAAGGGGGGAGATGGTCCTGGCCAGAGATATTGAATGAGAGGAGGGCAGAGAGGAGGATGGGAGGAGAAGAGCCTCCCCACCACAGAGACCCTTCCTTCTGGGTCCCCCACCTCAACCCTGCGGCCGACACCCCTGGACGGCCGACCAGATGGCGGCAGCATTAGCCCAACAAAGGCTATCTAATTAGGGGTACAATAGAGAGAAAGGAGGGGTGGCGGTGTCCTGATGGACGGCACACAAGAAGGAGATCAGCCAGGCAGGCCGCCTGAGACCAAAGCAAGTCAATAGCGTACCTACAACCCCCATCCCTACACACACACACACACACACACACCCTTAACACACACTCTCTTACGCCCCCCCTGGCAGTAATATAGGGGGCTATGACTTTATTACCCCTCATTAACACAAATTAGACCACTTGAGCTTCCCTGAATGGCGATGACAAATTGAATTAAGTGTTTGGAAACAAGTCAGTCCCCACCCCTGGCCAGGCTGCAACCATATTGCATTAACATTCATTGAAGGGTGTGTGTGTGTGTGTGTGTGTGTGTGTGTGTGTGTGTGTGTGTGTGTGGCTATAAAAAAGCGGAGCTATTATTTAGAGGTAGGTGGAGTTTTTAGAGGCTGTGAATGGTTAAATTCCTTTGGAAATGATATAGATCCTCGTGGCTGTGGTGAGTTAACGCCGGCGAGTTAAAGGACGAGTGAAACAGATGGTTTGGACCTTAGATTCAGCCGCTGAGGACTTCACACATTTTATTTTGGGATCATCCACATTTATTAATGAGAGTCCAACAAAAGTTCACAGCTGAAACAAACATCTGGATACTAATACGAACTCTGGCATTGAATATATTTAAGAACGTTCACTGCATCTGGTTTAATTTAACTGGGAACTGTTTTGTTTTGGTCCTAACTAATTCACTTTAGACTAAAAATACGGATTTCATCATGTTCTTGAACCCGGCTTTTAAATGATTGGGTGGAATAAATTGAGAGTTAAACTGTGTGCTATTGTGTAATAAAAGTTATACTGCTTTGAGCCTCCTACTATCCAATATGTATCAGAGATAATCAGGCTGATAAATGAGTGTATGTGTGATGACTCTCTCTTCTCACACACTGTCTTGTCTCTTGTAGGCTGTAGAAGACCGACACCTTGTGGCAGCCAGTGAGATTACAGTTTGCTGTGATTCCTCACAGAACAGAACAAAATCAAGCTGAGAATCAGAATTCAGAACACAACGTGGGATGGCAGGGTGGAAGTAACTCATTACATCTACTCTCGTTACTGTACAAAGTCAGTCTTGTACCACGGTAGACTATAGTACAAAAAAAAATGTGAAAAAAAGTTGCATGTATGTTTATTTAGCAGTGATTTAATGCACCACCCGGTCAGAATGCTGAGTGACCCAAATCAAACACACCCACGTCGGTTCGTCACCAACAGGTGCGTTCTGAGGTGGCTGAAATGCTAAATGCTAAAAGTGATGTTGATTCCTATCTGATCCGGGACTTCTGCGTTCACTGAGGAACTTTTTACCTTCAGTGAGGTGCGAGGACGTCCTGCTGTGTGTGACCTCTTCCTGCTCAACATGTTGGAAAACTTTGAGGAGCTCAGTGGGACAGAGATGCTAACTGTAGCCTGCTAGCTAAAGGATGCTGGGACAGAGAGGCTAACTGTAGCCTGCTAGCTAAAGGATGCTGGGACAGAAAGGCTAACTGTAGCCTGCTAGCTAAAGGATACAGGGACAGAGAGGCTAACTGTAGCCTGCTAGCTTAATGATGCTGGGACAGAGAGGCTAACTGTAGCCTGCTAGCTTAATGATGCTGGGAAAGAGAGGCTAACTGTAGCCTGCTAGCTAAAGGATGCTGGGACAGAGAGGCTAACTGTAGCCTGCTAGCTTAATGATGCAGGTAAAGAGAGACTAACTGTAGCCTGCTAGCTAAAGGATGCTGGGACAGAGAGGCTTACTGTAGCCTGCTAGCTAAAGGATGCTGGGACAGAGAGGCTAACTGTAGCCTGCTAGCTAAAGGATGCTGGGACAGAGAGGCTAACTGTAGCCTGCTAGCTAATGGATGCTGGGACAGAGAGGCTAACTGTAGCCTGCTAGCTAAAGGATGCTGGGACAGAGAGGCTAACTGTAGCCTGCTAGCTTAATGATGCTGGGACAGAGAGGCTAACTGTAGCCTGCTAGCTAAAGGATGCTGGGACAGAGAGGCTGAGTGAACTGGACATACAGTATTCTGCTTTGAGAATAAACGAGCAAAGATGTACCTGGAGCAGATTGTGGGGGACCTCTCGGTGCATAAGACTCTCAGAATGTCTCCAGATACCCAGGTGAGTAAAACAACACACCTACAGTAGGATGACGGTTGAGGAGATTGTCACTGTTGCTAGGCAACATTGCCTTGTGTGTTTACAAGCTGTGCAGCTCTCTTTTTGCTGTATTGTGTGTTTTTTGTGTGGCTGCAGCCTCTGTTGAGTTTATAGTCTGTTGTTTACAGGCTACATGTCCCTGTTTTCTGCTTTTATTCTAGTATAAGAAACGTCAGGCAGTTTAATTTCTGTAGTTTAATAATGCTTGTTGCACCCGCCGTGGTGTCTATATCTCTTTTTTTATTTATCGTTGGTCATTTTTGTCCGTTTTTGTTTTGGTTAGTTCTAATAACATTACATTGTATCAGTTGTATGCACACTGCAAAGTGCTGTCTAAAGAGAACAAATGTATTGTTTGTTTGTGCATCAAGTCTCTGGTGTGCATGTTCACATATTATTGTACTATATTTTGTAGCCTAAATAAGTTCTATCATATAACACCATCATCATATAGGCTACAATTGTTCTTTACCCCCTTTCCCTTTTAAAAAATGTAACTTTTACTTAGTATATTTTAATTTACCTACTTTTTACCTTATCTAGACTTCAGGACCAAATTCCAAAGTAAAATTATATTTAAAGCAACAGTACTGTTTACTTATAATATTCTAGTGCTCTTTCCGACCCTCTTACCAAATGGCTAATAACATCAAAGGTCGTTAAAGTAGAACAAAGTATTGTGATGAGTTATCAGTGACGCAGATGGGGGACTGGATTTATGACTGCACTACTGAATCGGTTTCCGTGCTCTTGGTGTTTGGAAGCGATTGGAGAATATTTACAGAGTTCAACAGCAGGTTACGTATGAGGCCAAATCAAAATGTTCCTTATCAGTGGAATATTTAACCATCATTGTTTACAGGCAGTAGCTTAATAACAACAACAGTAACAAGATGTCAATATTTTATGAGCTGCTCAGGGATCTTGTGTATGGCATGTTTCTTTTTTAGTACAGAACACAAAGGCATTATTACTTCTGGGACGTTATTGGCTTTCAGATGTCAGAATTTGGCCGGGAAACAGAAAGAAAGTCTGATTTCCTTCCTCGTGTATATTCCAGACAGCTGTTTTATTTCAAACAATCACTGACGGTGGTTTTAATTATCAGCTACTCTGAGCGCAGCCAGATGTTATTCAGCTCAGACATGTTTTCAAAGGTACTGTACTACTAAGCTTCTTTTTTTCACACATTCACACCTGGGCTGGTCGGGGCTTCAGTTGCTTACTCACGCACTTTGTCTGTGTTTTTGTTGAAACTGTGACTCTTTACTTCTCATCAGTCAGAACTAGATACAACTCGTTTTCCATCAGATGAGGATTTCTCATCTCATCTCACTGACGTTGAACAAGAGACTGAATCAGGATGATTTTCTCAGGGTGCATAGCTTCACATTTCATCTACTGACATGTCCAGTGTACTTGTAGACGCTGGAAAGGAACAACAATAACAATAGAAGAAAGCTCCGGAGGCACAATCCTACAATAAATTATCCTTCCTTTAGAAGTAGGAATTCAAAATGTGATTATAATTCAATGACATGATTTAAAATAGGTCCAATAAAATGTAGTAAATCCAATATTGATAAGTCTTACAAATATATTCCAATATGCACAGACTTCATATCGCCGTGAGTCAAACTCAAAGATCACAAAGGAATCTGAAGAACTGCAAATTAATTCAATCAATTGTCTGAAAGGTTTGGAATCTCACTCGTACATGTTTGTTTCAAGAAAATACATTTTCATACACCGTCTGGTGTTTCATTGTTAAAGCAGAAGATGGTGCTAGAGGTTAAAGATATGATGCAGCTCGACTCCCCTTAAAGGACACAGCTCCACACTGCAGCCTGCTCAACACACAAACATAAGGGATTTATCAATCACTCTCTTTTTTCTGTTATGTTCTCTTTAACCCACTGTACATGTTTACCTTGTGTTGTATTTAATGCACCACACAATATGTGCACAAAATGCATCTATTCCTAAGTGACTTACTCACTTACTCATGTGGCAGGTCAGTCACAGTCTAGATTACTAAACACACACTGTAGCACCCGTGTTACTGCTGGAAACATCCCTTCACCTTGTTATTAACCAGCTCACTATATGCACATTTGGAGTTTGTACTGTGAAGGATTTTTAAAGAACATATCATGTTATGTGCTTAGAGGGGACGTTAAGGTCTTTTGAAAAAGATATTAGTGGAAGTCAGGAACAAATAAAATGAAAATGTACTGTAGCAGATGGGAAATGTTAGCCGTCGCGGAGCCAGATGGGAAATGTTGCATGTTCATTATGAAGAAAAAGCACAATTTAGACTAAAGTAAGCTGCATTAGGGCAGATGGCAGATTGAGAATGGCTATTATTACTGACCAAAACTCCCCTGTGATTAAAACCGAATAAAGTGAAACGAAGAAAGTTGCTACAGTTTGTTTTTGTTTTCTGGAGCTGGTTGGAGAATGCATATTAACAGTGCCATGGTTTGACATTTGTCTCCCACAGGGGGACGACTCCAAACAGGCTAAAGCCTTCTGCATGGCAGTATAATTGGATATGACTAAAATGTTGCTTCACACTTTTTGCAAGCGGATTTTGTTTTTTGACACAATGAAAGTCTTGGTAAATTGGGGGTGAAATATATTCCTCACATGAATCGGGATTTAAACTATTGACTCTCAAATTCAAGAACAGTTGAAACTAGAACTTGATGTGATCGAGTTGCACGCATGTTGTCTCTGCATGGTAACTATTCAGACGATGATCCACCTCCCTGTATGTGGGTCACCTGCTGTCGTACATTCTTAATAATCTCTATACTTTTAATTACAACGACACGTAGTATCCATACTCAAAAGGTTAAGATATCCATCCGTCCATGTCTTCATTATTGTGTGAAATGTAGGTAATGTGTACAACCTCCCCTCCCTTGTAGAAAAACGATTTATATCACAAGATGCAAATAGAATTTTGATGTTCAATTGATTTGAGCAGCGTGTTCCCTGCACGCTGATCGATCTCAGCGTCACTGCTCGTCTACATTATAGAGATTAAGCACAGAGTCAGGTGAAGAACACATTACTTACTGAATGTGCAGCATATTAATGTTTCTATCAATAAAAGTTGGTTGGAAAATATGCAGAAATGCTAAGTAGTACCACAACGGAACGTCATACCAGTAATGTGTAGTTAGAGCCACAATGTGCAGGATCGGATGTTAGTGGAATAGAGTAGTGAGACTTTGGTTTGGGCCGGTGCAACCCTTTGTGCAAAGGGGGGGGGGGGGGGTAAAGGACGGGACTAAGGACACGGGGGCTCTGGTGCTGGTGATGATGATTGATGCTGTTACTGTGGTCTGTTGCTGAGGAGTGGAGGGATGTTGAGATGGTGAAGTCTCTTCATCATCTAGTGGCGATAAAGCGAAGCTGAAGTCAGCAAAAAGGATTAAATACGAAGTTGTCTGGAAGTGACTCTAACTTTAGCTCTTTGTTATTCTCCACCGCTACGAAGCCTCGTGTGCACCCTCATCAGCAGCACTCTAAAAATAACCTTCACTTTGACTTTGAAATACCTGCCCCAAGACCTCGCTCATCGTCCTTCCCCTGAATACAGATGTTCTTCTCAATGTGTGTGTGTGTGTGTGTGTGTGTGTGTGTTTTACACCTTAGGTTGTCCAGCTGATTTGCAATCAAATCCTGTTTCCAGAAGCTTATCTTAGCAGAAGTACCTCTTCCAGTCTCCGGGTTGTGCTGTTGCGCCAACTTCCTCTTACTCCAGTTCCAAGTCGCTGAGGTCTTGTTTGCGCGCAGACTGGCCCGGTATCCACCTGGAAGTGGTACAAAAGCACAGTTGTGCAGGAAGCTTCTGCAATTTCCTCCCTCTTGCGTCACAAACGCATTACTGTGCCTCTCACCCAAACCACAACCACATGGGTCCCGGTGCAGCGCTGGAATTTTCCCACTGACAAAAACACATTAACTGCTCAGAGCGGAGCGGCTGGGTCGTGGGGCCGAGCTGTTGCTCTGATCCTGTCGATGAATGAGCTTCTTCTTAACACCTGTCGTCGTGTGTTTATCGGAACAAACACAACATGTTGCTCTACCTGTATCAAATATGACCATTGAGTATTTTTTTATTTCCTGAGATATCCCAGACTTGTTGATGTTTGTGTCTTTCATGTCTCAGCTACAGTTTTGATGCTTTACCAAACTGCCAGTGGTGGTGTGTGTGTGTGTGTGTGTGTGTGTGTGTGTGTGTGTGTGTGTGTGTGTGTGTGTGTGTGTGTGTGTGTGTGTGTGTGTGTGTGTGTGTGTGTGTGTGTGTGTGTGTGTGTGTGTGTGTGTGTGTGTGTGTGTGTGCACACACAGATTAAAGATTACACAGATTTTCAAGCAATGCATCTTGTTTCTCCTCTCTGTACATGATCAGTCGGAACGGTTTCTCTTATTCCTGGAAAGTCACCGAGCTTGGCACTTGATAGTTTGGCCGTGCTAACATGTCGTAAAGCTCTTCTTCTTCATAAGAGAGTCACGATTTTGTGAAGAAGAAAAGCAGCCGGATAGAGTTTAGTTTAAAGTTTGGTCAAACAATGAGCCTTGCTATTGATTTCTCTCACCTACAGAGGAATACATCTTGTCTGTTCCCCTGAAACCTAGAGCATCAGTTTCACCCAACAATCTCAAGTGAGTGCAGAAGACCCCCCCCTCTAGCAGTTTTAATCCACTGCATTATTAAATAAGACAAGATAGAAAACAGATCAATTTACCACATGGATGGTGATCAGTGTAGCAACACGATCACACAGAAACAACCCTGGGCCATTTTAAATGAACATTTTGTCTACTAGAATTAAGCAGGCTAGATATGAATGAAGCAGTAAGTACTTTAAAACCACTGTCCTGCTGTTTAGTGTGTAAAACGGATGAACTGTCGGTCACAGGTGTTTTCAGTTACTCGGGCTGCTCAGGTTGAAGTTCGCTGGGGTTATTCAGCGAGGTCACCAACCTCGATACGCTTAAAAGGATCATAAAAGTGTGTCCTTCTCCCAATAACGTACTTGTAGTATCACTATGTGCTCTGTTCTTGGTGTACTAGATACTAGTTAATACAGTGAGAGTAAATGTTTCGCAGTTTGCAGAGATTTTTCTGTACCTGCGATTTACCCTAAATGTTTGCATCTGTCCGTTGCTCCTCTGTTTCCTTTATGCGTTACATCTTCAGACGAGAATCAAAAGGAAATAAAATGCGACTTTTCCAGTGTGAATAAACTGCAAACTGTCTTAGAATTAATGAACCTCGACACGACTCCTGTTAGCAAACAAGAACTGTTTGTTCTTTGATCATTTTCTACCAACAGCAAATGATACAAGGCATGAATGAGTTGTTTTCAAACTGAATGTGTTTTATAATGTTTTCAGCTTCGGGGCAGCGTTCACCTCGACACACTCGAAACTCACTGAAAGATTTAGTGAGTAGATCTACCGACTGAAAACACTAAATACTTCAAATCTGTTTCCAATTACATGCAGTCTATCAGGGCACGGTTTCCTCCCCTAACAAGGGAAACACAATGAACAAGTGTGTGTGTGTGTGTGTGTGTGTGTGTGTGTGTGTGTGTGTGTGTGTGTGTGTGTGTGTGTGTGTGTGTGTGTGTGTGTGTGTGTGTGTGTGTGTGTGTGTGTGTGTGTGTGTGTGTGTGTGTGTGTGTGTGTGTGTGTGCGTGTGTGTTTGCATTACACCTCACCTCTGTGATAGATCAGGGAAATAAAAGCAGAATGTTTAGTTATTGCGACTTCACTTACTGCAGGTTATATTTAGTGCCTGTTAAAAACACGGATGATGGAGCTGAAGCATTGAACTGAAGTTGAACTCGCACCTCGTGCTCAGTCGGGTCGCTTTATACAACAGAAGCGATCCATCTCCAACACTGCAACAAAATATCCATTTTAGTCATTTACTCGTATCTTTATTATCAATCTCTAAATAATATTTACGTGCAGATAAATGTCTTCAAATCAGCAGCGGGCCGTAATGTGAAGGCTGAAGATGATATTCCCTCCGCCTCGCTCTATCCAATGACTTTCATGCTTGGCTGCTGTCCAATTTTATCTCCAGGAGTTGCTAGGCGACAGGAACATCCTCATTGCACAAGTGTATTCTGGGAAATGATGGGTCCAATGAATGAATTCTGCAGATCTGTAACTTATCTGCTTTCAACGTTGTTATCATTTGAGTCAGTGAAAAAGCAGGGTGCAGGGGAAATGGTGCGTTTTAGGTGGAGACACACACACACACACACACACACACACACACACACACACACACACACACACACACACACACAGCTGGTTAAGACTGAGAACATACTTGTTAGAAAACAGTATTTTCTATGAAGACTCCCGTCAGAGTTGTGTGGAGAGCTGGAGGCGGGACAAACTTCTTCTCGTAATTCTCTGTGCATGAAAAGGCTCTAATGAGACGGCGAACAGTAAGAATGCAGGTTCCTGTAAAGGTGATTTAAAATCCTGTAATGTAATGTTCTTCATCTATTCTACTGCACAGTAACTCCAAAAGTTTAAACCGGGAGTATTTCATGTTAACAGTCATGGTGTTAAGTATTGCAGTCTTTATCACCTGCCGGAGGGAACACCTGACTGATAACGCTGCCCCTTTAATCAAATCCTTTTTCTGAATAATCTCTACTTGTTATAAAAATAAAAACTATATTGTATAACAACCTGCAAACATATCATCATATGATCTAAACAAAGAGACATCTTTAGTGGTCGTCTGGTTTAGTGGCCGTGTTAATGTCCAGTATAGCCCTCCTGCAGTATGATCTAAGTCAGGGGGGGGGAACCTTTTTCCTATCAAGGACCATTTTGTTTTTACAACATACTAATTATTGAACTCATAACCTCTGCTAATTTTTTTTAAGACGCAGCCCATTCATTTCACTGTTTTATCAGAAATCCTTTATTAGTCCCACAACGGGGAAATGTATCTTGTCACAGCAAAAGAACATATGAAGTAAAAAGGTAGTACACAATAATTAAATAGAATAAAACATAATATAAGTACCAAGTGGTTAATATAAATAAAGTGAGTATTGCACATGGCAGTGATAACTGCACAGCAGTGGTGCAACAGTGTGTTCTTGGTGTGGGGGTCTACCTCTCTATCTGTCCATGTTTGTATGTTCCGCTCTGCAGAGAGCTGCTTGTTGGGCCGAACTCCACCGAAGAGCGTTAACTTTATCCAAACACACTCGTCCTCTCAGCTCGTGCAGTTTGACATGTCTCGTGCAGTAATGACGCTCAAGACTAATTTTCATCACCGCAAGCACAAACTAGACTCACTGGGCTTTTACTTCCACAAATAAATAATCGTTCGTCCATTTCTCCTGGAAAGTGCGACATTCCGCTTCCACCTTTCTCTTGTTTACACTCGCCACGCTGCGTTCACTGATGTCACTGACTCTCGTTTAATATTTAAGTTTTTTGACATGACATGACCACGTGATGACACGTACCTCTCGTGTTGTGTTCAAGGACCCTGACCTTGGCCAGGAAAAACAGTCAGTCAGTCGCCCGTTTAAAATATAGTCTATTTTTTTTTGCTAGTGGATTTTTTTTGCGTGCGTTTTATGAATTACCTCGAGGGCCGGATCAAATGGTCTCGCGGGCCGTATACGGCCGGGGGGCCGGAGGTTCCCCACCCCTGATCTAAGTGATCATTCTAAGGGAAGAAACACAAAATGATTTGTAAACTTAGCGGATAAAAGAAAGCGAGACAGTATCCCAAAGATTTGATCTTGTTCTTTATTTTCTGTGGTGTTTTGGAGCTGTTGACGGATTCAAGGGAATATTGTGCCTCAGATTTGATGCAGTGTCTGACACCTCTCAACTCTAAGATGTTGGAATTGGGGGGGGATTAAAGTTTGCAACTTTCCAAAACCTACAATCTGACAAGCACGGCCATTTCCTGCAAGGACCTGCCAGGTGTTAGAATGTGTCTCTTCCTTTCTGTTCTTACAAACGAGTGCACCAACATGAATAATGTATCCCGACCGAAGGAAAAAAACAAGCTGAATATATTTTAGAATCTCAAAAACAATACTTGTTAGAAATGATGTCTGGTGTATTGTTTATTGACGAGTTGTGTTTTATCTCCTGTTATGTGAAGCGGTCTTGATCATCTCTGCTGATAGAGAGCTTAGCGGGGTGTAGCCAGACTAACACAAGCGTTCTTTTACACCAGCAGGATTTTAGTCCAAACATAATTTCATCTTTCAGCTGGATTCATCGTCAGTCTGCAAAAAGCTGTTTTCCACATCTTGTCTAAATGCCATGAGGCACAGATACGATACGGTCTTGTTTTATTTTTGTTGACTAGTATAGCAGTATATCAATAATAGTGGATAAGATGAGAATGACCAGAGCCCGGCTCTGAAGCCAAACAGACGATTGTTTATTACAAATACACAGCAACCTTTTCAGTAAACACACACTGAATAAATGTTAAGATTACCTGACAGTGTGCAGATCTGCTGTGGATACGCACCAGTGACTTGGAGGATTATTCCAACTGACAGTACATCTGCACCAGTGAAACAGCCACTGAGAAATAAGCTGATCCTGCTGTGAAAGAAACTTAATAACCTGTCTGCCTCACTTAAACAGCGACGGGTTTTGGTTTCAAATAAATCCTTTGTGAAATTTCAATTACTGCATCAAAGCTGTAATCTTCCTTCAGAGGGACAGAGTTGTTATCGCGGAGCGCCGAGAACGGTCAACGCAGCGATGTTGACAGAGAGTTCGATAACACCGTACTCGTCATTGTGATCCCTTCCACATCAGTCGCTTTGAAAAACACCGAATTTAGGAAGTGTCACAAAACGGGTATTAATGTTTGTGTAATGCCGCCTGTCACCACAGGGGGTGGTAACGTGTTGAAAGGGTTTATTTCAGTATTTTTCTTCCAATTTTAAAATCAAACCAGCACCCAAATCTCCAATAAGCCATTTAATGTGAAGGCCAAAGATGATATCCTCTTTACCTCTTTCTCTGAAATGACTTTCATGCCCAGCTGCTGTCCAATTTCATCTCCGGGAGTTGCTAGGCGACAGGAGCATCCTCATTACAAGTGTATTCTGGGAAAAGGATGGGAGCCGTAAATGAATTCTGCAGATCTGTGTGTTGTTATGAGCCGTCCGCACGCTTGTCATGAGGGTGAATGAAACGGAAGGATGCTGTGCAAACGTGCCATCAGGTCATTTAGAGGAGACGGTTCAGCGTTCGCTTTGTCCTGCGAGGAGACGCAGACGCATCAGGTCTGAACGCTCCGTCACACCTCATACAGTCCAGAGGTTAACACAGTTGCTATGTGAACCGCTGTGTGTTCATGCAGGGTTTTCGCAGTCGGCTTCATTAGAAAGCAACTAATTAAAGGATATTTTAAAACGTATATTTTCAGCCATCAGAAGCAACAACAATGAAGAATGCTGCACATCATTATTGCACATATTAAGTGTTTTATGGGAGCTGGTGGGACCAAGAGATTAATCCTCCAGGGGTCCATAAAGAAGAGGAATGCTTCTTGTTTCATTTTGTCATTTTAAGATGTTAGTATTCTCTAGTGTACTATAACATGGCATAAAGAAAATGCATATATTACTGCGACATTTCATAGGATGAGAAGTGGGAAAGATTTGACCCTAAATCTAATATTTGACATATTGAGGTCAATGAAAGGTAAAAAAAACAACCTTCGGACCAAATCATCATCTTGTAATCTCCTGCAGTCCCAACACGCTGCTTCTGCAATTACAGAGACATATTGTGAGGTAGCTCGGCTACATTAAGAAAATATTAATAAAGAAATCTCACACATGTTTTTATATTTATACATTTGTACATATTTATTTAAATGTTTATTGTCACCATGCTATGCTATCATGTTGCAATTGAGAGTGTGTGTGTGTGTGTGTGTACTTAGCAAAGAGCTAACAGTAACAGATAAGTGGTTGAAACTTCTACATTCTTCTTCCAAATGATGAGCTCATGAAAAGAGATCTGAAGCCTGAACCCACACACACACATCCAGAGTAACTTTATCATGAATGGATTCTCAGCCGTGGACGTGCCGCTGTGTCTTCTTCTTCTTCTTCTTCTGCAGTGAAATATTATCGGGCAATACCATGAAGCCGTCCCATCCATCACACAGGTACGATGAAGGAGCAGCTGAGCTGTACTGCTTCATCAGTATTAGAGCTACTTCAATGCAGCCACCATGATGAGCAGTGTGAATGAATGAAACCTCTAAATCACATTAACAGCAAAGACTAACTAATGCTGCTGCGCGTCAGCTAAATCTTAATCACCTGTCAGAGGGGATCCCGGCGCTTCATTCTTGGTGATAACCGCTCCGAGTCAACAGCAGACCGATGGCGCTGCCCTTTAATTAAAACATTTTCCTCACTTCTTTCCTATTTTTATAAAAGAACATTTGGTACATGGCAGAAGAGACCTGCCTCTGCCCGTTAAGCTCTGCACAGATTTGTTGTGCACACAAATTGCATAAAAGCCAACCAGCGAAAACATATTATATGATCATGAAAGATACATATCTCATAAATGGTGAGACTAAATAGATTATATGGGCCCTGTGTGCTGAGTGGCTAATGGAGGCCACGGCGTAGAGGGAATAAGACCTGTTAGCTGGCTGTGTTTGACTGAAATGCTACCCCGCCAGGCTTTTTCACCACTGTTCTCACAGAGATAAATCCCTGTTGCACTTAGTAGTCATCCATTTTTAATGGCGCAGCCTCAGCTGGAGAGATGCATGAAGCCAGAGGAGGGGGGATAGGGGGGAGGGAGGAACAGCCAAGGTGTGGATGACACCAGCCGGATGCCTCAGGCTAATGTATGTACAGTCTTCTCGATGTGTTTTTCTACTGCATGCTCAGCGTCAGCAGCAATTATGAACGTCTGAGGTTGTTCTGCTGGTGAGTCGGGCCGCAGACAGTAAAACCCTTCATGAACTCATCATGGCTTTACTCTTTATTATTCCCTCATTGATGGGACATGTGTAAGAAACCCAGAAAGCACTCCCATCTGCACATCTGTGGACAGATCTTTGATAAAAAACAAGAAGCTTCCTGCCTGTTTTGAGCCCCTTAATATGTCTGCAGCAGCCCCTTCCACACATGGCAGGCGGAGGAGGCCGGGAGGGCCAGCTATTCCATCCACTCCAGTGCAAACATGATCCGTTTGAATGGCGAGGCATAAGCCAAGACATTCTTGTGTGGGCAGACCTCCCTAAACAACCGCGAACAACCGTGGCACTGTGTTTGTCCTTCAGAGACAAATCTTTGAGATGCCAGAGCAGCAGATCAGTTTTGGGTTTGTCCAAAAAGCAAAGGTTACAAGGAAGTTGTTTCTCTGTCGAATGTGTTGTACGCTCAACACTTCCCTCCACACACTGTGTGTGTTAGTCAGTCTGTTAGCGGGACAATTAGGGCGAGCAGGGCCATTCCTGTAACTGTGTTTTAGTCGACTTCCCTGCTTGATTTAATCAGTCCATCTGCAAATCACTAAAACGATCAATAAACCAGTAATTCTAGACACTTGCGTGACTTTAAAAAAAAGGGTTTTTATATGTTGAGTAAACCCCCCTGAAGAACACGACCACATAGCTCCAGATATTTGATAGGTTTTTATTTCTCTAGTGGATTCATGTTGTTATTCTGCACAGCAGCATACAGGAAATTGTGATAAAATATAAATAACAAAGTTCAACAGTGTTTCTTTTTCTATTATTCATTTAATCAAAAAAAACCTCTGTTAGAAGTGGCACATTTTGTCAGCCTGTTTCAATATCCACTCTCTCGCACACGGTCAAGAATGTAACATTGAACAACTAAACTTTAAAAAGTATGGGTTTAATCATTATTTACAGACAATCACCTTTTGGTGAGCAATGCTTATAGCTTCTTGGAAATTCACTTCCATACTGTTAAATGCAACAAAATGAAAATACAATTATGTTATACAAAGATCAAAAATACTATCAAAACCCTTATTATAAATGGCAGCACTATATCAATAAACTGCTGTTGACATTTGACATGTAAGTACAAAATCGTGTTGAGGTAGCGCCCTCTGAAGTCACTTGTAATGTTAAAATACTGAATAAACATCACTTTATATACAATACAGCAAATCTCTCTTCTTTCTTCAATGCAATTGTATTCCTTTGGTAAACAAAACTGTCAGAAATGTGCAGTCCTGCAAGTGACACGTTCAATCATACATTCACAACATTTTTGCATCTTTTTTTTTTCTCTTTTGGATTCTTCAGAAAGGAATAACGGGGAAACATGTTGGTGAATACTAACATTCATTTGCTCTCTTTCACCCCGTGCTCAGAGTGAAAGGTAGATGAGACTCTGTGGGTGGATACATTGTTAAGGCAAACCAAAACAAAAGCCCGTAGAGAAAGAGAGACCTGACGGGGAAGGGAAATCCAGTGTGTCGCTCTTATCTGGGAATGTAAACATAAAGAAATGTCTGCTAGTACCTTCTCGTTTGTGACTGCTCGTAAAGTCAGATAACATTCTCATGACATAGGATTGGAGAAGAGGTTTGGCTTGGCAACAATTGATTATAATGTTCCCCAGAGAACATGAGCCCTACACAGAGGCCACATTGTCTCGTGTGTGGTTTTTTTCTTTTTCTTTGAGCAGATTGAATGTCAACTTTTTACAGCAAGTTGGAAAATATGTTGTGGAGTTTTTAGGCAGGCAGATGGGATCAAAGAGCTCCTCCTCCAGTCAGACACACAAGTACTCATTAATGACACATTCTTGAGCTTCTTTAATGGCAAACATAACTTTGGTTTTCTAAGACGAGAAAGAAAATCGAAGCGAGCTTAGCTCACCGTACAAAAATACTTGGTAGAAATATGACATTCATCCCCTTTGCCAATGTCAGTGTGTTTCCCTACATGACCAAAATACTTTCCTTTCACTGTGTTCACACTTTGTGATTATTGATATTTATATGCACACGCTCAAATGACTATGAACTAGCAAGAAAAATAAATCCAATGTATAAAGCATAAAATTATTCTATGTGGATAAAAGAACTATAAAAATATAAGAGATCTTAGAGGAAAGAAGATAAAATCAATATGTTTATGAAACTGGGATAAAGGCGAGAGCCGAAATCAAAACAGTCATCTGGAAATTGTTCAGTGCAATTCAATTTACTTTAGTCATGTCTGTTTAGAATATTTTCATCCTCTTACCACCCACTGCCCTCCCTCCCTTTAATGGTCGCTGGGATGGCTGGTCTTTTGACAGTGGACAGTATTTTATCGTATGGGCATTGTCCCCGTTGGCACTGCAGAGGGGGCAGGTGTAAGCCCTCAGAATCGGGCACACCACCCTCCCGTCCGGAGTCTTCAGGACGTGAGAGCCGTACACCTCCTCAGGCGCTCCGTTATTTCGGCAGAAGACGCAGATTTTGGGCTCCTGCTTGCTCCTGGACGCGGGTTTGCGCATCTTCCTCTCCATGCCGAACAGGTCGAACCCCGCGAAGCTCCCGCCAAAGCCCACCTCTCGCTCTGGCAGCTGGACACCGAGCTGGTTGTGGAAGGGGCTCAGTATCGAGAAACGCTCTTTCAAGTCCAGGATGGAGGCCGGGGGGGGGCTCCCGGACGGGCAGCAGCAGTCCAGGTGCCCGCTCTCTCCAACGCCGCCCGCGATTACGCACGGACACGCCGGGGAATCGTCCAAACCCAGGGTTGCTTTCAGGGACTCGGTGATGGAGTTGGGATTCTGGGGCATGCTGAGCTTGTTATTCTTCGTAACCAACGTCGTCAGTCCGAGATAGTCGTTCCAAAAATTAAAAGTGTAGTCGTATGGGCTGCGCGCATTCAAATAGTTGTGATTGAGGAAATCCATGGCCACTTCTGGTCGTTTGCTTGCAGTCATAAAGTGGAACAACCAGAGTAATCCGTAAAGTCTTTGTCGCCAGAGTTCGTCTCCAGGAATGGTTCATGCACAGCGGTGTGGTCTCCAGTGTTCCTGTTATGTTTGAGCGTCCTGCAAACAGGCTTTCTGGTTATAAGGACCAGGAGGGCGGGGCGCTCTGCCTTCAAAACCAAGTTTGTGATCAGGTTGAAAGCAGGCTCCCTTTCTTCACAGCCACATTTACACCCATTTGTTTTCGTGCGGGTAGGCGCTCTGTCGGCATCAATCATCATTCTGGCATTTCGAGATTCAGGCTTTCTCATAAATGAAATACAAAGTTGTTAATAGTTAATGATTTGAGCGCAGAGAAATAATTACGCCCGCCAAGCCTGTTACATTATTTTAGCGCGAGTGCCAATCAATTCGGGGAGGATAGCTCGGCTCTTTGTTCCCCCTTGGTACTAAAACAGTACAATTCTGCATGTTTGGTGAATCAATATGGTTAGCCATTGTGCTTGAAAACCATCAACGCCAACTCGGGCGTTCACACACCTTAACCCCTTGTGTGCCAGGAGGCCCTTTGTTCCCTGCAGCAGCCATCCCCTCACTGTCCTGGGAGGAATAATCTGTGCTCATGTATCCTGTTACAATCAAATGTAACCTATAGGAGGAAAACCTATCGACCAAACCCTCGTGTTTACGCTTTCCTCATACTGAGGAGGTCATTTACTGGACAGAGTGGTTTTTAATACAAATGACCAACTTGGATTATAAAGGATATTTATTTATAATACAGGTTTCTTATTTTTCTTTATTCCTCTCATCAAAAATGACATCTATTTTTACATCTGTACTGTTGTGTAACCCATTTAGAATCAAAGGTCTGTTTACTTGCAGACGTGTGAACTTGATGGAAGTAAACAAGCCTTTATGACGTGTTGCTGTGTCATAAACTCCTGTTTAAGTGTGACACGCTGTCAGTCCTCGCATTAAAACCTCATAAAAAGCAACACACCACATCAGTCCAGTCAGTCATGATGTAAACACAACATGCAGAACTGCTCTTCAACAGGGGGCAGCAAAGTGCAATTACAGGTCACTTCATATAGACCTAAAGACCCCTCCCTCCCCTCGTCCCTCCCCCGAATCAATGAGTGTGCCAAACAAAACCTACAGTAACCGATGGCCACTGGCTGGAAGATGTTTTTAGTATATTCTGGTTCCACACATGCAACAATGGTCCTTTACACAGAGGAGCACAAACTGCACAGATCCATGAAATTAAGACTCATAAACCGAATGATACACAATATATTATCTGGATGAAGGTCGAGAGAGGAATCTGTACCAATGTGACGCTACATAACAAAACAGCAGAACATGTTGTAGGGCCATTTAGGCTTGTTAAAGGGGCAGTTCACCCCAAATGACAAAACTATCTCCCTCACCTCTCGTGTGTGGTGATGCAGGAATCATCACAACCTGCCCTATACTGACAGTTCTTCAGTACTGTATGATAAGCTGTGATATAGAGTGACTCCCCACACAATGGACCATGTTGCCTTTAGCTAAAGCTTTACTTGAAACCTCTGAGTTCTTTGATTTATGAAAGCAGCTCCTCATCTCAGTCATCCACGTGCCATGGATCTCCAATATGTCTGGTGCAGCGTGCTTCTGTAATGAAGAGTTCTGGGCTCATCTTGTCTATTTCTCTTCTTGTTGAATCCACACAGCTGGGAATCTGTTTTCATTATAACGAACCTGTAAGGAGTCTATACATGTACATGTATATCTCTACACATAATCACACCGGAGCACATTGGTTCTCCCTCAGTGATGGAAGGGATCCAGATTGTGGTTGTCCAGAGGGAATGTGAGGCAGCCGTCATAGACAGTCCGCTCACCGCGGGCCTCTGATCCTGTGATGAAGTGGGCAGCTCAGGAATGTGGACGCGGCCCTCTTGAAACAATGATAACACGAGTGACTGGTGTTCTAATTAAAACTTCCAGGGGGAGGCTGCAAGAACTCAGTGACTTGGAAGGTTCACATCTATTTTTAAGAGATCTAATAAGAATGCACTACCTTCGGAGACAGCGATAAACGCTCGGTCCAACGAGCTCGGATGTTTTAGAGGCCATTTCTCTCTGTTCTGTGGGTTCAGCAAGTTAGTTTGACACAGTATTGGCTGCTCATTTCACTCCGGAGCATACAGCATGGTGCAAAATATGAATTTTATGATGAAGCATTAATAATGTATGTAATCGCCAATTCTTTTTTTGCAAGCCAGGGCAGATTGTGAGAACAGATTCCTGTGTTGCTGCAGAGCAACTGAAATATTCATGGCCGTATTATTTCTTAATTTTGTTGTGACTAAGAGGGATTAATACTCATCCATTAACTAAAGCTAATTCTGTGGCCGCCTCGAGGTTGCACGAGTATATTGGACAAGGAAGTGAGATTAGCAGTGGAATGATGCATAACATCAGCGGGGTGGCTGTGGCTTGTAAATCGATTTGGGAATCACACTGACTAAGTGATTGTTGCGTAATTGTTTTTTGCTTGACAGGAAAAAAACACAGATCATCAGGAAAAGTGGTGGCTGGCTGAGGAAGACACCAAATCACATCTCCAGCGTGGGCTCATTAGCAACGTGAGACTTACATCTACAAGTTTGTGCTCAGGATGTACTGTGCAATGCAAAACAGCTCCAGCTGCCTTTGGCTGAAGTTAGAGGTATGATAATGTGTGATTTATACCGTCCCGTAGAGCTAGTGTTCTTCATGCATTATGATTCTAATCACAAATACATTCTGTGCTGATGATGCACAGATCCTTGTGTTTTGGCAACAGAACAAAATGTGTTGCACGTGGGGTGAAAACTCAGCTCAGTTCATGTTTGACACGAATGAAAGATTGATGGTATTGTGGAATGCATGAAGAAATCTGATCCCTTTTCTTTTGTTTAAACCTTATTGCATCTGCTCACACTGCTAGTACTAATTGAATGCATCATTTGGACATGTTTTGAATCATTATCATAAGATATGGTGTCTGTAACCTCTCGGGCTAAATCAGAAAACACATTTCTTTCTGTGAAAGAGCAGAATGTGTTTCTGTGGCTGCGTGGTTAGCCTTGGCTCTCTGTTGCTTATTTCATGAGGCAGGTTTGAGCAGTGGCCTTGGAGAGGTGAATGCATTGGGAAGGATTACACAAAGCACACACAGAGAAAAGCTTTCTGCATATTCCTACTGCTGCTGGAGGCGGCTGCCACGGATAGATCATTACAGTGCCTTGCTCAAAGATGCTTCAGAAATGGATATTCCCTCCAACTCTATTTAAGATGGTAATCCAGACCTCGGCACCACCAAAGGGCCATATTACTCTTTTCAAATAACAACCCCCCCCCCCCCCCCCCCCCCCTCCATCTCTGTGTTTACAGAGCGCCATATTGATCACGAAACAATACATAATGGGTTTGCAGGAATTGCTGAAAAATCAATTTTGCCATATGGATTGCTGTAATGAAGATGAATGCTGAATCCATCAGTATGAAAATAGCTCATGTGCATATACGTTATCCATACTCATCTTCTGGGTCACAGCAGAGAGACGGCTTGTTCTCTTTGAGCCTCAGACCCAAAGATTACCATGTGTTTTCATTCACATCAATTAGAGCTCTGTTTGTGATTATGCAAATGAGAAAACATGCAGGAAATTTAATCAGACCGCAAATTTGATTTCACGTGAAAAATTGCTCGAGGGCGGGTGCTTGATCGCATAATATTGAGCAACCAAATTATGTTCAATATTTGTTTTCGCACTGGGCCTCTACTTGGACACGGCAGAGCTTTATAGGCTTAAGGTTTGCCGTGATGTGGAGGCTTGAAGTTAACAGCGCTGCATAAGGTTTGATTATCCTTTGTTCTCCCCAGAGATGCTGAATGGGAACTGCAGTTAATGGGAAGCATTTCCATATCAGCAGCGAAGCACAGCAGCTTGTATTTATGCATTTGTATCATTGTTCCGTCCCCTGAACCAAATATCTAAGTGCTCGGTTTTCTTTTGTTCCCCCGCCGAAGAGCAAGAAAACGGGCTCTTTGTAATTGCACATAAACTCGGAGGATGCCATTATGCGAGCCACTGTAGATAACCGGTGATTAAACTGAATGTTACTCCAGGAGCATGACTGCATTGAAACTAATAAAGCATGTCAGTCAATAAGGGAGGTGGGTTTGTTTGTCAAGCTCAGAGATGTAGAACAAACAAAAAGAGGTCAGCTCGGCTCAGTCGTCCTGCTGTGACCTGAAGTCCTGCTGCACGTCAGGGCTCGAACGCCTCCACAATCTTGTATTTACGCCCCGTGCAACTTGACCTTGCACCAATCTACGCGCACATCTCGGCAGAATCAAATTAGGCTACATGATCTGGCTCAGAACGACGGGAAAAACATTTTTGAATCGGTACGAGAAATTCTTCCAGAGCAAATTCGTGCACGTTTCCCCTCGAGATCTGAAGCTCATTTCCCAACTTTTTTAGCAAATACCAGAAGCTGAGTGCCTTTCATTGTGCACAGGGCAGTAACTTCAATATGCTGGTTTGTAGGACACATGGTCTCAGGTGTAGAAAGCCTTAAGGAATAGTCATGAGCCCCCACCATACCACCTACAATTCAAATGATATCTACAAACTGTCCAAAATGTAACACCATTTCTTTCTAGTTTTGGGAGAGACTCACATTTTACAAGTGCATTTTAGTTCCATTTTTCATGAGTACTCTGCTTGCCTTCAGTCTTCTGTGGTTTCAGTTCCAACAGCTGTACTAGACGCGTCTCAGATGCTTTGGTTTAGAACAGTTTGTATCTTACGAGTACCTAAAGGTGCAACACTGAAATACTATTTAAAGCAAGTGTTCATGTGGAGGCACAACTCCCACTATGTTGCTACGACTTTTATTTTTATTTAGAACAAATGACAATTCCAGTTAAATGAACTAATTGACCCACAGATTAAACATCTTTAATTAGAATCAGGATTCACATTAACACTTTATTTCCAGTGTAACTCGTGCTCCTGGTAGGTTGAGGGTACAATCAGTTCGCCTTACAGTGTACTCGCTTCCTCTTCCTCTTTTGTAGACGCTCTCACCCTAAAGAGAAAGTCTCAGCATCACTTAAAGTGCAGTCAAGGCATTTCAGGCTAACATCCCATTTTTAAATACCAATTTTAAAAGCAACTGCAGCTCTTTAAACGTCGTTAAGTGATGGCTTGTCCCGGGAGTTGCACACAATTCAGTGTCATTTTCTCTCACCCCGGCTGCTACTGACACGATGTGGTTGAAGGAAGATGATTCAACGTACAGACCTCGGGTGTACCCGTCAGGTTTCTGTGGCCATGATTCCTCAGCTGAGGGAGTCATATGATATGATTTTGAGGAAAGTGATTTGCCATTTACAGCCATTGCTGGTGGAACATTTGAAGTGATTATAGCCATCCTCTGAGAACATTTCAAATGTAGCAATTCAGACAACTCCCTACAAAACTGCCGTCATGTTGTCCCGTCCACTGATGGCTCCAAAGTCCCCGACTCTCCATAGAGTAGTTCCCGAAAGTTGTGCAAGTCCCACATTCATTGAATGGCTTGAATTCTGGATGAGCTGTAGAGGTTGGATGGTACATGAAGGGAGAGCAGACAGGAAGGAGTTGAAATAGTCGGGCAAATGTCCAACCTATTCCTTCAACCGCTCTATAGGTTTGTTTGACGTTGTAGAAAGGATCATCTGAAGTCATAAAATAAGCCATCTTTCCAAAAACATATCTGGATACTGATGATCCAGAGACTTCATACACGTGAGGAATATCTAGAACTACTTTGTACTTGTGTAAATAGTAGCCAATTAATTGTTGACGGCACAATTTGTAGTTTATCCAGAGCGTCGTTTCATAGATGTGGCCGTGGAGTTTTAAAATGCAATTAAAAACATTTGCTTTGCCAATAAATACCATCAGTCAGAAAGTATTTCTAATTTGACTCAAACAAGCTGGAACAGAGATATTCAACCTGCCATGAGCCCGGCATGAGTACTGAGGGAGGTGCCTGGTTGATGGGGTTTACGTTCCTCCAGTCCCAGGACTCGAGGCAGCTGAGCGAGGTTCAGAAGTTCACGAGGATGAGCAGCGGTCCCACTAGAGACAGAAGACTGTAGTTCTGAGTCGTTTAAGATGAGGGATGCCAGGACGGCAGGTTCACAGAGACACTGCCTCCCTGCCGGTGTCTGAAGCGCACACACACACACACACACACACACACACACACACACACACACACACACACACCTCAGACGGTTAATATGGTGACGCAGAAATCACAGACACTGAAGAATCGTCAAGTTGTGTCTTAAAATAATCCCAGTTAACTATTTAAAAAGGGCATTAAAGCCAGTCAGACAAGAGGCACAAACACTTCCTGATCAAAGAGAGACGGAACACACCAAGGACTTGAGAAAACTTCAATATAATTGAATTAACTATGAGATCAGTTGTGCAAAGTTGAGCTTCCCATGCATACCTTCCACACAAATGAGAGTTTGTTCAGGGTATTACAGAACATGTGAAGTGCTGTTGAGGACAAAAACAGCATTAAGATTTAACTTCAGAGAAGTTGTGGGTTAGGAAACCTTTTTAATCCATTTACCGCGTGTAGGCCCAAACAAACCTCACAGAAAACTGGACATAGATAACATGAGAAAAGCCACAAAGTGAAGCTCCGGCCGCTGACACCTTGGCTTCAGCAAGTGTCACCAGCATGAAAAGAAAACACAATGACAAACTGAGTCAAACAACATGTTACAAATCACTTTAGTTTGGCGTTTATACCCCCTGCGGACCAGCCGGCAGAGAGGGAGAGCAAACCTGCTGAGAGCCATCAAACTCATCAGCCGTTATGGATCTCACCTGCTCTGAAGGTCATAGTGGAGAACGTGCACGAACACTTTATGTCAGGGTCACATTAGCAGAGCCTGCTGGCTGACTGATGGAGCGCTACTGTACTTCTGATTTAGCCCTTAATTGACTCTTCTTGTGGACCGAACCTTCCCTGCAATACTTTATGAAATGTCCCCAATGACATAAAGCTTCATGTTTGTATACATTTACATGCTGCATGTCCTGTGCAAAGTGAGTTTCAATGACGTGAACACATTTCTGCCACTGATGTCTTTAAGGAAAGCGCCGCACGCTTCAAGGATCCATCTCGATTATCAGCAACAGATAATATTATTTTGCTTTAGCCGTGATTTTGAAGATTGAGCTGCAGATATGTTTCCAGTTCAAATCTTTAGTAGCCTGAGTGCAGAACATAAACACTCCATAAATGACGCTCATCATTTTGTTTATGCTCCTGTGTGATATAGACTTCATCAGGCTGCACTGTGAGGCTGCACACAGTGCACCGTACTAATTGACTGCCTGCCATCTTCTCCCATCTGCAGGAATAGAAAGCCATATTTAATGCGTTGATTAAAATCTAATCCCTCCATGTGAGTTGGAGATGAAAGTCATTTTCGTGTAATGGAGACTATTAATATGTATATATAGAAAGGAAACCAGATCCCAGTTTTGCAAACAAATCAGCTGGAGGATAGTAAATGATATGTAAGGCTGCCAGCGAGCTGGAAACAAAGCCAGCGACACAAATGAAGAGTTACGACTCTTTTCTTTTTGTCTCGCTTATAAATGTTTTTCATATTTATCTTTCTTCCCTCTATTTGTTTAAATTATAGTAAAGTAAGTAAATGTGTAATCTGTAAACCTTCCACACAAGAAAGATTTGTACACACACACACACACACACACACACACACACACACACACACACAGTTCAAACTTTCCATCGGTGGGAAAATCCACTTGTAAGCATGTGATCGCCTGTCGATGACGTCATTTCCGCTTTTCAAAGTAAGAGCATGCAGTCTACATGAGCAGGAGGTTTTTCTGTGTTTAGTAATCAGCGACACGTGACGTGCATTCAATATTTCATCATGCTAATGTGGCACAGTGAGTTTCTTTATGTACGTTCTCTTGCTCCAGTTTCCTACACATTACTGTTTGAATATTAAAAGGCAGGTTGGTGCACCTGCTGTTCATTAGTGTTTCTTAGTTAACTCTATCTGCTGCTGGTTTCAGAGTGAGCTGAGAGCTTAACACTGTACTCGTACTTAAAGATGTAGTGATCAAATGTCCACAACATCCTTTGGCCATGATGTGCATATTTAATTTTTATACATAACACAGATCTGCTGCATGAGAGCTGTGTTGCATGTTTTAAATTCACTCCAGAATTAAATTATTATTCATTAAAATGAGATAAGTTCAGTGAATATGTGTAGCTAGAGATCTGCTTCTGAAAATCTAAATGTAATATTGGATCCACAAGGATTTCCCTTGACAACAGAAACCCTGCATGTGTTGCACATGATGTTCTTCTTACGATTGGCTCGTTTGATTTGAATCAGGAAGCGCTCCATATGTGCACGCGTAAAAAACAAACACTTCAGATCCAAGTTAATTGATGGCGCTGACACGATGGCTCGTCGCGGTGGCCATCAGTGTGCTATTTCCATGATTGGCATCGTTAGCTGCCTTCATGAGCGTGTCCCCTTCCTCATTAACGTCAACAACATCATTTGTGCACTCGCAAGCCATGTGATTGATTTATGTGTGTGTGAGAGAGCGTGTTGTGTGTGTGTGTGTGTGTGTGTGTGATGAACACATAGCTGTTGGTTAGTGTGTCTGTGTGTGTGCATGTGGGGTAGATAATAACCAGTGTTCACTGATCCGAGGGAAACTTAGAGGTCAGTTTCTCTGGCATTTCCTCAGGAAGATATCTCGCTCCGACATATTCTGCTCTCACCTGTCAGCTGTCATGAAGGAGCGAACGTCAGAGAACTGGACAGTTCACTCAATGCAGCGGCCAGAGGCAGGTTTACTGAGGCGGCTCAAGAAAAAGATAAAGAAGAGAAACGGGCGAAACCCAACTGTTTGTTTAATGTCCGATTTTAAACACGTAGACATGTTATTGTTTTCCATATCATGACATGTCTATGTGTTCAACCTTTGCTCCCAAAATGCTTGTTTTCAGCAGATTAGGCTTCGTAATCCTGCCACATCTCCAATAATCCATCCTTCCATTGTTTACGACGTACCAGCCCAGTATCCCTGGAATTACATCCACACGATGAGGTATCGAGGTGAAACACTCACGTGTGGCTGTGGAGGTTGGCCTGATGGATGGGTTTGTTTTAGCACACCTGACATTCAGGAAGTTGACTTTCACAAACCTTAACCAAGTGTTGTAGTTGCCATAGTAGTTATGCCATAAATCAATATTCCGCTTACTCTACCACAGTTTTCATGTGCAGGTATTGTCGGAAGCAAAACTTTGGCATTAGGCATGTGTGGCTGCAATTTAAGAATTTGTGCACATCATTTGTGGTATTTCTTCTGTTGTGTTATGTCCACGTTTTAACTGGAGATACTCGCATCAACACGTCTTTGGGTGAAGCTGTACAACAAGTGTTGCAGTAGATGTTGCACCAAAAGGAGCAGCAGGATTAATGTGCTTTGATAAACTAAAAGGTTTCATACGTCTTTGCTGGAAGATAAAAGCCGACTCATCTTAATGAGTTTAATTGATGAATGTGTTGTGCACGACTGCACGGCCTTCATGAAACACAATAACTTGTAAATCTCCACCAACTCTTACTACTACTCTATTTATCTCACAGTTTGGGATACTTTCATTTCATTGGTTGAAAATCAACTGCAGCGTTTTCTAACTGGTCAAACGAGGCCGAAGTGATTGGGAACAAACGTTCACTGTGAAACCTTTCGACTGATTTCATCATCATATTACTCAAGTCCAAAGCATTAACTGTAAGATGCACGAGTAGTATTTTAACCTACTTAAAGGTGACACTGTCCTAAAAAAGACAGACAGTAAAGATTAATTGAGAAAATATCCTTGAACCGTCTGATTGTTTTAGAAACGAGGGAATTGATTTCATTATGTTGCACAATGCTTTATACTTTAATCTTATGTTTTCTTAACTGCTGGTATTTGTTGGAATTTGTTTATATGTTGTACTTTGGTGTATTTACTTCACTGTAAAGCGCTTTGTAACGTTATCAGTGCTACACAAAGTATGAGTTTAGGAGTCTGCAGTAGATCAAATGACTTGGTTTGTAGTGGAGACCTCTTGTCGTCTCAAAAGAGGCCACATTTTCCAGCTGAGAAGATTTCAAAGGCTCTGTACCGAGCTCCTGCCTCTCCAGTGGAACCACCTGTCCACCCGCACCAAATCCCAAAGTTCACCGTCGGGGGGTTTTTGTCACCCAGCAAGCCATTTCACATTCGATTGGCTCAACTGATGCTAACAAAGCTGCGGCGATGACAGCCCATAAATGGTTTTTAATAGAGAGAGCATTAGAATATGGTCAGAGGACTTAAACCTCAGGAATGGGGGCTCGGAGGAATCCCGGTGATCTTCAGCAGTCATGTCATAAAGCCGATAATGTTAACGGCCCCTGTGGTTCATGAGAAGTGAGGGGGGATAAGGAAGGTTAAGCAGAAGGTGCTCATGTTAAATCAAATGCATCCATGTGGTCGGAGAGCAATACTTAGTCTTCAGTTTATTCCTTTACTTTTCACCTGTGAAGCGTAGCATCGGCTAGTTCGTCCTACCAATACAATCTTTATTTTTTATAAGTTGTAATTGTTTACATCATTATTTCCTGACGAGTTTTGTATTTTTTCGATCATGATTGTTGGTTTTTAAGCAGAATATCTTTTTAATATTTAAATGAATGTGGATGACGGTGCAGATGGAGAGTAATAGCGCCACCACATGGCCGTCTATAAAGCGCTTTATGTTTTGACCCTGAGGTGTAGATGCAAGGTTGTTCTCTGATTACTTCAGTCAGTAGGCTACACACACTTCTGCTTGCAAACTTTGAGTTGAAAAGCACCTTGTCTCTCACTGTGTGTGTTTTTCATCCCCACCAGAATCTAATTAGAGATAAAAAAAAACTTCCTAAAGTGTAAAATAACACATTTGGACCACGCTTGCTTTGGTGGAGGTTTGCTGCCTGAGTGCTTCGACACTCTTCCGTGTGTCTTTGTAAGAAGTCTTTGGATGTAAGCGCCGATGTGAAATCACATTTCCACTGAAGCAATAATTCTTGTCATCCTCAAATCCTCGGAGTGTAGTGTTTGTGCTCTGCACTTAGAGAGAAGGTATCCATCAAACAGTCGGAGCAGCTCTGTGACGTCTTCCTGTGGATCTGCAGCTAATGATGTTTGAGATTCTGACAGAGGTCCTTTTCTCTGCTCCTGCTCGCTCCCTCATTGTTGTTCTGTTTATTAGTCGCTCAGCAGCACCTCGGGGCTCGCTGTGTTTATTGATTGGTTGATTGGTTTGTTTACGTTTAAACACTTTTTTCCCCGTGCACGCTGCTCAGGGACGTCGCAGTATGCACTGTTCAGTCGTACACGACCCTGCAGAGGGCAAAAACGATGTGCACTCATGCACCAGGCGTAGATGTCAAAATCAATGTGGTTTCATTCCCTCCAATCATTCACATCGCCCCCGACCCCCATCTGCTCCAGCACCTTAAAAAAAAAGTGCTAGCATTTTAGTTACTGCAAGAAATGTATAGTGCGTCACGAAAGGCACCACTTTGTGTTTGCTAGAGGATTTTGTCCATCAGAAAGTGTCTAGAACAGACCATTTAAAGTCTTTTATGAACTTCACACAGGCTGAATCCCCATCATGATGTGTTAGTCAGTGAAACGTAGCAGGAGACACTGCAGCTACAATATCTTTCCTCCAGTATCGTCTGTCAGATGCTACTTAAGCCCATACACCAGGCCATCCTCTGGAACATTTACTGTTTATTTGCCTGTGCAGTCCTGCAAAACTGAGCCCTGTTTGGAACAAAAGGTCACCTGACACATGTGAAGCCGGTGTTTTGTGTATTCCAGCTCTAGCATGTCCTCCTCTCTGTGGTTTTATCCCCCAACACTCTCTTTCAGGCCCCTGGAGACTGAAAACACATCCCGGAGCACAGACTCTGGATGTTATGAGTTTGCTTAGCTCTTCTGCCTATATGCTTACCTTACCTTCAATGTCCTCTGTTCTCTTTTGGCTGGTATTTCGCTTGTGTTGCCACTGGTTCCCCCCTCCTGTGATGTAATTTCTGTTAAACAAGTCTTTCAAAGTCAAGAAAGAGAATCTGAAAACGCTGGGGTATGCCTGAATGGTTGATTCCCACTAATCCCTTGACTGAGCTGCCCCTCCTATGGAGTCAATGTATAGTTGTGCATGCACAGATTCTCCAGCGTAAGGTCACATTTGTTTGGCTGGCTGGATCACCACCACAGAGGACTAATCCTGCAGAATTAGTCCATTCAGCGACCACCTCTTGACCAGGAGGCATTGGCCATTAAAATGGTTACCAAAGGAATGCCTGAGTCCTTTACAAAGGACCTTTCTCTCCATAAGGTAAAGGTAACGCACAGAGTGAGTTACTGTTCCTTCAACTCAGTTTGAAGCCCCATGTGGCAGATTTCATTCTGCACATTGATTGTGCTTATTAAAGATTTAAGGATCCTAATTGGAGCTTGTGCATGCGACGTCCGCTCAACTGTGATAATGAGTTTTTCCCAAAAATGGTGCAGCTGAGCAAGCTTTGATTTCATTTTGTAAATCAGAATTATCCGTGGCTAGTGGCGATCTGGCTTTGTGTGATGCAGAACAGCGAAACGACAAAAGGTTTCTTCGACAGCTTTAAACACATTTAACGCATTAGGAGCATGTCTGTACTCGGCACAAAGAAATACAGAGTCCTCTGGCACCAGGACATTTCCTTTCTTTCTCCTCCATGATACATGTTATCAAGATGCCACATTAGATTACTCCCCTTTTTTTTTCAAATTGAGACCCAATTCAAGCAAGAGCTATCTCCCCCCATTGAGTGGTCTTGACAGAAGCAATTTCCTAGTTCTAATCGAAAGATTTCTTCATTCGTACAGTCTGCTAAATACCAGAGCGGACACACAGCAGCCCCAGATGTGTCCCAGCGTCAACAGAAACACTCAGGCTTATTTGTGTTTGGAGACTTGCAAAGGAGTGTGAATATGTGTCGAATTTTAATTCTAAGTTAATGAATGTGTCGATGCATTCATAATTATTCTCTTCCCTAGTGCTGGATTACCTTTACTTCCTCTACTGCAACATTACTATCGCACAAAAAAAAGGATTTTCTGGCAGGAAAGTGAAGCGTGATGATTCTGAATAAAGTTAATGCTGCACTGATGAAACCAACATCCCACTTTCATACTATGTACCAATGCTTTGTACCACATATTTGGACAAGCTCCCAGAAAACTGCAGCTCTGCTTCAAGTTTCAGTTATTTGAAATGAGGGCTTAAGAAGCTTCTGTTTGACTTGTATTAACGCTGCACTGCGCTGTAACTTTTATTCTCTCGTTTTATGTGTTTTATTCTACGTCTTCATTAAAGCCTGTTTGAAATAGAACTTGCCTTGCTATGAAATATTTACTTATACGAATAGTTCTGTTGGATTGCACGAGGCACTTATCCTAAGTCAGTGTATTACCTGCAGTAGATCCCGCACAGGAGCGTATGTTCTGCTGTGGACGCTGGGAAGCAGCAACATGTACTTTAACCACCTAAAAGAAAGACCCACCTAAAAATAAAATCATGGGGAACTGAAGCGACTGACGACGAGCATCCATCAAGCTCACTGCGAATCTTCCACTTCTGACAAATCTCTGATGTGAGCTGTCTGACATTTGAACCCCTGTGATCCTGAAATATTACACATGACATGTTTTCTGTCGATGAAGCCGTCAACTCTCTGCATCCCTACTTTGGGTCGTGGTAACGACGAGCTGCTGTCTGTTTGGCCCATCTGTTATTTCTGCTTGAAATGAAAGGCAGGTGGTCAGCAGCTAATGTGCCCCAGCTTTGGACCACCATTCATCTCGGCCCACTCACTCTCCACACGGTGAATCAAAAGCAACTTGGCTGCTAAATATACAAGCTCATACATATGCATGACGTAGCAAAACAGTCTCTGCTGACAGCCATTAGTCGTATAGTCACACCGAGGAGGCCTATTTGGAGAATTTGCATGCGGACATTAGCAGATTAATCACGAGTGACAGTCGAGGGAAAGCGGCGGTCAGAACCCACACGGGAGCCAAGATGGACTCCGACCTACATGTACCTGGTAGATTGCTGGCCTGGTTACTGAGATTCAAATGATTAAAATGACCCACTTTTCTTCTGGCTTTGTGACATGAACAAAAAAATAATAATTGTCTATTCCCCAAAAAAAGCAAATGACATTTTTTCGATAGTGTGAAAGAAGCTGTTTTGTCCGTGTGATTGGAGGTCGTCTTTCTCTGCAGGCAATGTTGTACAGATATG
The DNA here is from genome assembly GCF_900634415.1 of Cottoperca gobio. NCBI lineage: Eukaryota > Metazoa > Chordata > Actinopteri > Perciformes > Bovichtidae > Cottoperca > Cottoperca gobio. The sequence continues at coordinate 3,233,536 of NC_041364.1, forward strand.
AATATTTTATGTTTTACAAGAGGGGAATGCTTCGTTCAAGCTGAACACCTCACTGCACTCAATACAAAATGTCAAAAAAAAGCTCACAGGATGCATTGACCATTCTGCAGGTGTTGTGCGACTCACTATTGAACCAAAGTCATCGAGTGAAGATGTGAGTCATTGAAGCTTTAGTGGCTTTATACTAATATTTGAGCACAAATAATCTCACTGGCAGTTTGATGTCTGAGGTTTGAGCCTAGTAACCAGTTTCAGTTACATCTCAGTGCACCAGCAAGTTTGACTGGCAAAGATGGAACTACTTTCTTTATGGTTAGAATATATTATATATATAATATATTCTATACTGACTAACCGAGCAGCCTGGTCTCATTCCCGGGTTCCTTTAGTGTTGACACGACATCGTGTGTCACATGACGAACCCTAACCAAGTAGTCTCCTAAACCTAACTGTGACCGTCTCAGAACATTTAGCACACGCAACATACAACACCAAAGGCTGCCCTCGCCGTCTTCAAAAGGACGCTGGGGGCGAAATAAATATATAAATATGTCGAGTAGGGCTGAGATCACGGCGCAGCTGAACCCACATATTTCTCTATGTGCCTGTCTGTATTGTTCTTGTTAACAACAACAGCTGTAGGCTTCCTGACATTCACTTTCTTTTCTTTTATCTCTTCTGATCCCCAGAAATGTTTTTATGATCGCTGCAAGAAATACTACCTTCACCTCCACTCTCATCACACGAAAGCATCTAAATGCCACGGGGGGAAAACCTTAACTATTGTTGAGCATGTGCAGAAGTGCACGCACAAGTATGAGCACTCACTACATAAATACAGTGCTCTTATATATTCTGTGAGCATGTTGCATCGTTCATATCCATGGCTGTCATAGAAAATTATTTATCATTGCCTATTTACAGTACAGATGGACTCGGCGTCCAATTTACCTGTTGCTGTGAGAGTCCCCCAGTGAGCGAGGCTAAAATTAGAAACAGAGTATCACCCGCACCGCGGGTATCAATCACACATCTGTCTTGGGGAGAGAGAGAGAGAGAGAGAGAGAGAGAGAGAGAGAGAGAGAGAGAGAGAGAGAGAGAGAGAGAGAGAGAGAGAGAGAGAGAGAGAGAGAGAGAGAGAGAGAGAGAGAGAGAGAGAGAGAGAGAGAGAGAGAGAGAGAGAGAGAGAGAGAGACTGACTGACTGACTGACTGACTGACTGACTGACTGACTGAGCGATGAGGGCCAGATACTGGTAACTGATACTGCTCGGTGTAAGGTTGTAATAGTATCAGGCATGTTTGTAACATCAATTTCATTTTAAGAGTAAAACGTGTGCACTGGCCTGTTGGTGAAGTGTGTATTGGATCAATGGTTCTCCTTGATCAGGATTAATTGTGCTTCAATATTCAGTATATTTCCTCAAGAGCCTGTAAGAATACATATAATGTATCACACATACTCGTGCAGTCAGCATCTTGTTCTATACATCCTACATGTTGATGCCCACACGAGGGATCTTATCTTAGTGAAGCCCAACAGGCTCTCTGATGGCTCAGCTGCAGGTTCAGAGGCTTTTCATGACACAACAATGAGCAGCGCGCTGATTTCCGGTAAAGGAGCTTTCACATTAAGTGTGAAACTAATTTCCGTCTTGTTTCATGAATGCAAATTTGATGTCAGGAGTGTTTCAGCCGATGCACAGGACTGTGCACGCAGTGTGACAGCCAGACTGATCCTGAAACTTACCAGGAAGTCCAGATCTCTCTGTGACTCATGTGGACTTCATTCGCTTATTCCACTTTGCATTCTGTCCGAACACATTAGCAGCTGTCGCATGACGGGTCAAATTCGCCCTGGTAGCGACCTCTCATATCGGACAAACACTGATTACACTTCCTAACGAACTGTACTCCCTGTTCACTGACCCGTGGAAACAATGGCAACGCAGTGTAGCTGTAATACACTGGTAGGCCTGTTATTCGTAGAAGTAAAAGTTAATTTGTGCGCAGAGAAGAACTTGACACACACTGACACACTCTGACTTCCCGGCTGAAAAGTCAAAGATGTGTCAGCTCAAGTCAAACAAAAGGCTTTTTATTCCCTCCGTGGTATTTCAACCACACAGGCGTAAACACTGGGAAATGCATACTCGACAAGTAAAAACATGTGAAACATATTGTAAAACAAAGAAGAGGCATTTCATTCCAGCCTGCAGTTAGTGATTAGGAGAAGGCAGTGACAATGTATGAACTGCAGGTGTGTTTCTTTGACACAAGTAATCCTGGGTTTTATTGGTCCTGTGCTCCCCCCTCAAAGGCCCATGGCCACTTGAGATTCTTTACTGCAGAACCTCTGCTGCTTGTGAAGCCTCTTTAGCAGGGAGAAGGAGGAGTCGGGCCTCCATTTAGCCTGATTTCCTGTCTTTAAAAAGGATGAATGAGCAGCTTTAGGCCTTTGAGAGTGCCCTCACCTATAGCACTGCGTTTGATCTCAGCATCACGGCCGCAAACAGGTTGAAAGAGAGAGAAGCCCTTAATGTCAAGGCCATTCTTAATGAGTCTCCGTGCACAGGACCAACCACAGTCCCTAACAAAATGTAATCCCCTGCTTTGGCACAATCACTTCCTGCATGTCCCCATGTCCGCTTGTGTTTCTCATCCCTCAGAACGACGGTGCTTTTGCTTGAGGTTGAGTATTAGAAATGTTCTTTACTTCTTCTCATGCTCATTAATGGATTTAATATTATTCTAGGCTTCTGGAGATTAATTTTCCATAATCTGTTTAATGTGTGTTGACAATAGTTAATCTTAATAACCTCATTGTTTAGTTGTTATTGTTACGGCTGATGGGAATTCATCTTCTAATGCTGCTCGCTACCGGAGCCACAATGGGAATTAAAGCGGTATCAAAGCTTTATCGGTTTGTAGTCAGCCACTGCAGCTTGATTGACGAAATGCAAAGCGATGAGCAGAGGATGAATTGAAATGACTTTGGACCGGCTCCATTTATGCACTGCATGGAAAAGAAATCACAAAAATTTGTGCAATTTGACTAATCACGTCTCCAACGTTGTCATTTGCATATGTTAATAAAGCACTTCCAAAGCGGGGTTGAGCAAAAGACGGGGAATTAATTTGATATCCAGAGGCTTGTGCTCAGCGGCGAACTGCAGATTTCAGCTCCGACTGTTAAGATGCGGCATTGTTGTTGTTAATGAGCGGCACAACAAGCCACGTCTACTCCGGCTTTGCTGTTTAGCGGCAGGCTCAGCTTTGTGTGAGTCTCTCCTGAAATCTTCCACTGTGCTAAGGTAGCCCCTTTGTGTCGCCGTATTCCCTCGGCTCTGTTCCACCTCTTTGTTTGCTTTTGGTGCAGTTTCCGTGGCGACTGAGCCCAGGGCCCCCAATCAGAGGCCCAGAGCACTGACAGGCAGGGATGGGGGAGGGCGAGGGGGGGTGTCTGTACTGAGGGAGGGTAGAGGCAGCCACACTGACACACACTTAATATACATGCATGAACATGAGCACACACACACACACACACATATATGTAGAAATACATGCACTCCCCCGCATATTCACCATTTCCAGCCACACACACACACACACACACACACACACACACCTACAGGCCATCAATTATCAATGGTAATAGCTCGCTCTCGACTCTCCACTATAAATCTAGCAGTAGTGGATGCGTCAATGACAAAATGCCCTTGTGATAACACAGTGAGCTGTTTCTGCCCCCTGACGTAGATGTGACAGCTCAGAAATTCTTCTTCCTCCGTCCCTCCTCCTTCCCTCCCTCTGTCACCACAACAACACCTTCCATTCAGGTGAAGTCTTTGTCTGTCTCTGCTCTTCTTTTTGTTTATTTCTACCCTCCTGTTTCCTTTCAAAAAAAAATGATCATAGGAATTCAGGAGGGCTTACACTTTGAAATGTTAACTACCACCTGCCATGGCTACAGGCCCTCCAACGCTTCAGAGTTTTCACTCAGATAGGTTCACTCATTGCAAATGCTTGATTTGACCTGTTGTTGTTCAAGTGCTCGAGGGGGGGAACCCTCTAATACCATTTAATCACTAATGTTGTCCAGAGAAAATGCCCTCCCTCTTTTCTTTCTTTCTAGGAGAGTACATTTTGACTCTAAGCTTCAAAGGGATCTTGAAAGTTGATCGCGTTGTGCAACATCACTCCCTTATTGCTCCCATCCCCCCCCCCCCCCCCTCTCTCTTCTTCTCCATTACCTGGAATCTGGGAAGGGTGCTCATATTGCGCCCTGCTGATTGACTTGCAGCCATGTTGTCACGTCTCCTAACCTTTTGTCAAGCTTTAATCATCTGTTGCTGGCTCTCTGCCCCCCCCCCCTCCACCCCACCTCACCCCACCCCACCCCTCCACCAGCTGCTGAAGCCAAGAAACTGCTGTAGGTGCAGCTTGCCAGAGAGGCTGCCATTTATTTCAATGAAGCTTTCTGAAAGCCTGTGTGTGGTTGATTGTATTTATGTGTGTGTGTATGGCTCCATATGCATTGGTGGTCTGTGTGTCGGGGTGTCTTTGTCCACAGCTTGCTAGCATGCTCTTTATGTTGTGCAGCAGGTGACTGGAATACTAATTGCCTCAGGGTCTCCCTGCAGCACCAACACTTCCCTTTCTCTCTGCAGCTCAGAGGAAATGTGAATTAAGTTTAAAAAAATAAAATGTCCAATAAGATCAAAAGAAAGAAATTCCACCAACATTTGATTCTGTTTTAATTGGTCATAACTCCGGGAACTTGTGATTTACTCAAAAGTAAAAACAAAACATTAGGAACGGGTTACTTTTGCAGAATAACATGCGAACAGCTGATCAGTGGAGTGCCTCTTTAAGAGAATATTTTTCTTTCTCAGCATGAAGACGAAGCTCGGATCGATCTCAGTGAGGTTCAGCCACTTTCATCGCTCTGATTGGCGACTCAAATCAAACAAAAGGCCTGGATGTGAAAATAATATACGAGCACAGGGGAAGAATCATGAGTGATGAATCAGGGCAGACCTCAGAGACCCATGACATCGCTGTGCCAATTGGTTTGCATCAGTTTTACATTTTCTGCGCTTATAAATGATGACAAAATTGTCATCTAGTATGATGACCTTTTTTATCTCACTTTTTCCAAAGTCCATTACTTTTCAAATGACCAATTTGAATTTGGCAAAGCTAACAGATACTCTGGGAACAGGACTAGGAGAACTAACTATCAGGTGAAATAGGAGCTTTCCAACAGAGAGCCACGTTTAACAGGGTCACTGAACTGTTTCACAAAGGACTGACATTCAGTGGCTGATGAAAGATAATGATAAAGGTGTGATTTTTGAAATCCTACATCTGTATTCCTTCTCACTTGCCTTATCTCACAGGAATAGTTTGATATTTTGGGGAACGAGCTAATTCGCTTTCTTGCTGAGAGTCAGATGAGAAGGTTGATAGCACGTCCGCGACACAGCCTGCAGCTGCTTATCTTCGTGTTTGCACTTTGATTGCACAGAAATCTGACTGTAGTTGCAGTTTGAGATCACCAGATTTGGTCTTCTTGTGTGTTCTCTGCTCCCCTCACTTGTAATAAACACTTCAAAAACTAGATTCATTTGTCTCTGCTTGGTTTTAAAACTCTTATCAGTACGACGGTGAACAAACCGGTTGGTGCGCGTCACCGTCTTTTTAATATTTTGACACATTTAAAGTGGAAATGGAGGATTTTGAATCAAGAGGAAGCAAAAAAGGAGTCGTGGGCGGCTCGAAGAGCAGTGTGGGGGCCTTGCTCTGCAGTGCCCACGAGGGGAGTTAGCACCTCTCCACCCTCCAGTACTTTTGGGTACTTGAACAAGCGATCCTCTGGTTCCTAAGCCCCGCCCCTACGGACGGAGCTACCACAACTGTCATTCATGTATTCCTGCAACGTCTCTTTGTGGTTATTATTGTCGTCTCTAACTCTTGTGCCTCGGCCAGGCTGCAGCTCTCTGTGGAAGAGAGATTATTGATCTCAATTGGAGTTACCTGGTTCAAACAAAAGAGATATAGTTAGTTACAGAGGTGCTGTTTACTATACTTACAGTCTCTCAGCTGGCGGCAGCTTCATATTTAACGTATCATTCCTCTCTTCTAACTTTCCACATGAAAGTGAATAAGCATTTTTCTTATGGGGGGAAACTAATGAAACACGCTGACAGTTTGCAGATACATTGGGTGTGAAGGTTTCATCGTGTTGTTTAAGACGTAAAGGCAGGGCAGCTGCAAAACGTTGAATAAAACATATTTTTAAGCAACAGGATTTCTTTTAGAACCCGTCTAAAGGAGGGAAAATGACTGCAAATCATCTGTGATTTGATTTAAAGTGAAAATAAATTCTCTGCGTCAGTCAATTTAGGTGCAACCCTGGTATAAAATACGCTTTCCTTTGTTTCTCTTGAGTTCTGTATCTCCAGTCTGAACTGAGCCACACGAGCAAAACAAAGCAGATGTCTCGGTTGTTGTTACCGGCCTTTACTTATTTTGAAGGATAAAAATACAAAGCTATGTTAATTCAAAATGTAACTACTGATTATTCACAGTATTTATTCCATTCCTGTTTTCAATTCCCTCTCGTCCTATATTCAGAGGGGTTATCTAAATGCTAATGTCTCAATGCATCAAACTGAAGGCACAGTCGGCTCCACAAACAGAGCACCTCCTTTGTTATTGCGGAGGTGCTGGTGCTGCTGGTGGCGGAGGGGATAAAAGAAGTGAGAGTTTTTATTGAAGGGTTTAGAACATAAAATAGATGTCTCCCACAATCCCATGTTCCATTTCCTGAGCGTGCACTGGAATTGGCACAAAGGACACGTCATTTAGATTTCTGATAGGGTAGGTCTGGTCCTTGCCCTCCTGCACACCGTGTGGAAATGTTCAATTTGTGTCATGAGCCTTCCAGTATCCCCATGCTGCGGTGGATTAAGCAGCAGAGATAGCGTTGTATCCTCTGTCACAAGGACAGCAGAACTGTGTGATACAGAGTGTGAGAGAGTGTGTGAGAGAGAGAGAGAGAGAGGGTGTGTGTGTGCGGGGGGGTTGGGCTGATGGGGCATGATTGAGTTAAAAGGCATTATGGTTTATTGGGCGTCTACTGTACTGCAGAAAAATGTCCTTTCCCTTTATTTCCTTTTAAGTTAAATCCATGCTGACAAATCCTGCAACTCACCTTTGTGTTGCCTCTCACCTGTAACTCACCTGCATACAGAAACACTGCTCAGTAACCTCCTTCTTCACATTTAAACACTGATAAACAACCTTGGCTCAATCTGAGGACGGATTCATCTGTCACCTGGATAAGGACGCAGTAAACAGTTTCTCCCTCCTCTCCTTCTCTTCTTCCTGCAGATATGTGATCTGGATATGGATGAATGTCTTTTTTCCTCATTGTGCAAAACAAGTATCACCTGGGAGCAGATTTCCTTTCCTCCCCTACATTCTTCCCCTCTTTCCTTTCCTTTAATTGTATTCCTGTATCCCTCTCTTTCCCTGCACTTCCTGGCTCAACCTGGAAACCCCCTCGATGAAGATAAACACTAAACTTTCCTCTCCTACATTCTTCTCCTACTCTCTCCCGTCCTTCCTTTCCTTTTATCTCGTCATGGCTCAACCTGATGAGAATGTTCCAAAGACTGCAAATCACCTGGATACAGATAAACTACTTCATTTCCTTCTCCTCGATGTTCAAACCAAGGTGCGGACCCACTCTTCATTTACCTTTCCTTTCCCTCTCAACGTCTTAACAAATAAAGTAATCGTTTAACCAGACGATCACCTGGGTGCAGATATCCTCCTACCTTCCCTTCCCCTCGTGGCTCCATCTGCGGATGGTCAGGCCTGGAAGTCACCTGGCTACAGATAAATACCCTTGAGGAATTTGTGGAGCTTCTGAAGTCAGCAAGGCAAGCGAGTGAAAGCCCTCCTCTGTGCCCTCTCACCCACCAGCGGGTTGTGTAACACTTGTCTAATGGAATCTGACCTTCACTGCATTCCAGTTTATGTGGAGTGTTAGCAACAGCAGCAGTGGGCCGTCTGACTTGTTATAGATACAGTACAGCCTCCCACCTAACTCATGTACAACAGGAGAAAAGGGACAACCTCTGGTCATTTATAGCTTCTTGAGATGCATTACAAAGACAAATCATGATGTTTAACCACTTGAGTGGAGTTTGAGTTTGTGGGTTTCTGACGAGGGAGAGGAAGGTGACGATGGATTTCTGAACTCGAGGTCATAATGATGTTGATATGTGTTTTATTCCACGGTTCACAATACACACCTTATAGTGTGTGGTGTCCATCAGCCTTACTGTTGCCAGGCAATGTAGGTTTTAATATTAAAATCCGTCGCTCATTTGGACAAATCACTAATGAACTTGACCTTGAATTAAAGGACACGTGATGATGTTTTCATGCCCAGAAGTAGAGTCTCTTAGTGCCGCTGCTGCACCCTGCTGTTTGGTGTCTATTTAAAATGACGTGTGGCAGACAGCCTCTGGCAGCTCTTCTGCAGCTCTTCAGCTCCGTGGCAATAACAGCTGAGAATAACATATAGCTTTCCATCCCATCAGAATTCATTAGATACAGTTGATTTCTGTGCTGCTGTAACTTCAGGCGCGGGGGGGGCGGGGCATGTAAGGTCAGCTGGGAGCTCTATTTCTTATATTAATGTTTCGATTTTAATATATATTAATGTAGATTCTCCATTCAAGGACTCTGACCTGTGAGTCTGCCTGAGGAAAAGCAAGTGTCCTCCATGCAGGCTTTCATTGAAGTGAACGGGAGATGTGCAGCATACAAGTGCTCACTAACTCAAATGAGGTGATTATGTGTTTGAAGAATGTTGTTCATCCCACACACTTGCAGAATAAGGAGCATTGAGTCCAGTTTGTTACCGGTCTGTACATCTGTCACTTTGATGTAAGATATTGTTGCAGATGTATACTGCTACTTCCTGCTTTGATTCTTGAGCAGAATACTTGTGTGTCTGCAGCCATGATAAGGCAGTAGCTCTAAAAGTCAGACCACTGTTGGTGTATTTTGGAGTTGACTTGATTAATATATATCCTGAGGGGTAAACAATGATATGTTGTGTGTACTGTAATACATCAGTGCTCACCATGTCGGCGGTGCATGTGCAACAGTATGCTGTATTTTACTAGATGTGTTTGTTGACAGCGATAGGAAACAAGGAGACTATAGGACGTGCAGCCAGGTCACCAGCGATCGGTGCGCCTGCACAATCCCCTGCAGTACGGAACCTGTTGAGGCAACACAATTACTTGGTTAGATTTAGGAAGAGATCGTAGTTTGGGTTCAAATAATTTCGTAAGTGCCGTTAAGTACGAGTCACATAACAAGAAGTCTACGCTGACTTCTGGTTTCACACGGGACACTTTATACCACATCACCTGTCCTGGCTCACGACCACTCTGGTTATTTGGTTGGATACGAAGTACAGTGCATTACTTTTGCGTATGAGAACAGCCTGCACCTTTAAGTCACATGGATTTATAGTCGGAAAAGCCATAAAGGCTAAAGTCTCTTTCTGTAAGATGAGTTACCTGCTGAGGTTTTTCATTACATGGCATATTATAGTGGTTCATTATACCCCATTGCTATGCTGTTTCTGAGAGGCAGAGGTATTGTTTTACCACTTTTTCCATAATTCCACAGTGTGATCACTGCAGCTTTATACCGACCATGAGGCAGCGCAATATGATCACAACACACTGATACAATACTCCATTGATGCATGCCTCTCACATTGCTGAAGCTGCAGGTTTTTCTGCGAGAAGAATCCCTGCAGTGTGGGCTTGTTTTATAGCCCAGAATGTTTAAGTCATGAGACAGATCTTCAGTTCAGACAAGTTGTGCAGGCGTCTTTTTCCTCTGTGTGTCTCTCTCTGTATCCCTCGTCTCTTTCCCTCTCATGACATTAAGTGACAGCAGCTTAACAGAAATCTAACTGCCAGCACATGGAGAGAGATTGATAGGAAAAGGCAGCATTTATAGCCACATTATCTTAGCCCAATGCTTATTTGGTGAGGCTCAGAATTAGGAACATTTCTCAGCCGCTCAAGCAGAAATAATCTCATTGGCTGATTTACCTCAGCGGCTGGACCAAGAGATCTTTCTGTGTGGGTAAGTGGTTTTAGATTTGCAGCTCTGTGGAAAAGGCGAAATGAAATAGAAGGAAAAAGCACTAACACGGCACGCCGCAGAAACACTTTGCAGCTGCAGTTTTAAAAAGAGCTGCCAATTGGTGAAAGGTTCCCTTTTTGACAGGTGCATTTTTAAGTAAAAAGAATTTAAAGAATGCTCAAACTCAATGCATCTTGACTTGTATGTGTGAATAACACAGGTATAGACTTGCCATGATGCATATTGACAAGACTTCCACCCTTCTCAAAAGTCAAACTCCATGCCACAACTTTATAATGCAGGCTTTATATTTAAGTTGTAGTCTTCAAACCAGAAAGTTGAGCTACCCATACTGTATGATGACACTTTAGAAAGTTCCTCACACAACCTGGTGTTTGTTTTCCCTGAGACATGCAGTATGCATCATCCTCAGTTCATATCTGCACAAGAACAGAATGGTTGATTAATGATACACAATAAACATAAAGCCTTTTGATGCCTTTTGAACTATAACCTACAAGTGCGCGGTTAGCATAAAGAAACTAGCCTACATTAAGCTAGGTAGTTAGCTTCGAGGCCTATAAATGAAAATAAAAAGTGAAAACACACGGTCAATGCTGCTTTCTGTTTCTTTTATCTTGACCAGAGCATTGTTCTTGCCCTTTAAGTTTGTCTGTCGGCTATAGAGCTGCTCCCTGTTGAGATTAACCCATCTGCACACAGACTTAAATGCTCTTTAGTCTTAATGGTCGTGTTGGTTTATGTTCTGCATTTGTGCTTTTACCACCACAGCTCTGCTTGTGTATTAGTCTTCATTTAGTCAGAAGCACATATTATTCGGCAACAACATACTGTATCTTGTAAAGGATAGTCCTGCTTACTCTTCTGTGGCAGCTCTTCCAGCACTTTGAAATATTTTGACGACAGATAGTACCTGATCACCTCCTTTGTAAGTGTACCACACTCTACGCATCCTCCCGGAGCAGAGGTAGCTTTGCTGCTTAATGGTGCGGAGAGAGGCACCCATGAATAAAACCCAGCCAGGTGGAAGGAATCGCCCTTGCTGGAAGGTGTTCACACGGATCATGCACAGGAATGTGACACAAAATGATGAATCGGAAGCTGCAGAGCACGCCTGGCCTTTACTTTTACTGTAATGCAGATACTCTTCCTCCCACAATATCCATGGGAGGAAGAGTTTCAGCGTTACAGAGAATGAAGCAGATAAAGACATTAAACCTGTTTTTTTGTTTTCCCATTATTGTGAGAGCACTGTGATGGACAACTTGATCCTTCCCTGGGTTCTATGTGCACAATTCGTTTAGGACAAACTACACGCATGCCTAAACTCAGTAGTTTCCAGTTTCAAGCCTTAATTCAGGCGCTAACACTTAACGAAATTGAGTCTGAGAAGTGGCGGCACATCACCGGCTTCTAACTGTGTTTTTTACATTTTTAGTGCAACCTTTTAATTATTGATCTAGAATTAACATCACACTGCTTTGTCTGTCTTTATCGTGCTGTATAGATGCACAGCTGTGCAGCGAGCTAAACAAACTTCCAATTCAAGTTGAAGACAGGAGTTGGATCACCAGTGGAAATCCCCGCAGGGAGTACGGCTCAGTAAGTACAGTTAGAGTAAAATACACAAGTTAGCCAAACTGTAAGTTACTCATCAGAACATTAGCTTCAGACAGCTAGCACGCTGACGAGCCTGGTGAGCATGAAGGGCGTAGGTCTGTCAATATTGGCCCGGTCACGGACAAAATGGTGGCTGTAACAATGTCAGTCGAACTTTGCCAGAAGCGGTTTCTATAGCAACAGAATGTTCAAATGAAAACGAACTGCTGGTGGCCGAATCATCGAGTCTCGATATGAAACCAATGCTGATACTGCAGGCTGATCACACTCCCCATACTTGCTTACAGCTCATTGTTTGATGGAATCAAACCACTTGGAGCTGTGGCTTTGGGGGGGATGCACTTCTACTTTGTCAGTGACTTTGAACATAAGGGTCAGCCGAATGAAGTCACGTTTAAAACTGTAGTGTTTTAAGAAGAAAAGATGCATACTTTAATGTTTTTTCTGAATATTTAAAGAGACATCTTGGATTTTGAGACATGGTAGTGGTTGGTCGGTCCACCACTTTGGACAAAAACACTTGTTGGATGGATTGCGATGACATTTTGCACAGACATTCATATATATATATATATCCTGTGGGATGAATATTGCTACATCTACTCGATGGATTGTTCCCAGAGGACGAGTCCTAATGACTTTGGGGATCATCTGACTTTTCCTCTTGCATCACAGGCACTTTGACATTTTGTGCTTCAGACTGAAATATCTCGCCGGCCCAATTACCATGAATACCATGGAAATCAAGAGGTACGATTATTTGTAGCACCTATTACCAACGAGGCATCTCAAAGAGCTTTACATAAGCATGTTCTTCGTGAACTTGATCCAATACTTTTGTCTATCTATCAGTTATTTTTGACAATGAGCCGTATATAATCGTAGGACGGAGGTACTTGGGGGAAAATGTTTCTATTTTCCAGCACACAAGTGGCTTATAACATACACATGAAAGAGAGGGTAGCTACAGCAGGTTATCCCTTGAGAGTTTATTTCTCCCGTTTCTTCTTATTCTGGCGGCTAGTGATTCAACACTTACCCCTGGACAATTGCTGAGCCCACGGATATTTAATTAGAGCTCATTAAAAGGCTGTCGTGAAAGAAATGTGGCTCCTTGCCACTGCCGCTTAGATACAGGGAGTCTATTTGGCTGAAGTCTACGACAGGTCTTCATTTCTGCTTAATCCACCACGTCTAGCAGACCACTGACAGCTCCTCTTTGTTCGGGCCTCATTCAGGTCTGGATTGAAACTCTGGGAGGAGGGCAGGAGGAGCGCAGGGCCCTTATGAGAAACTGGGGACGCAACAATACCGCTGCTATTCCTGGACCCGATTGTTTGCTTTTCTGAAGTGTCTGCTGGAAAAGGGGGCGGTGTGCTTTTTTGACATAAAAGGGATGATTCTTGAGTTCAGCGGACATGCACAACCATTTGGCCTCCAGGTTCCACTATGGTCTTCATGTTCAATCTGCAGAATCAAGTAGACAATGGCGCAATCACCGAGCAGCCAGGCACACAAATCGGTGTCAAGATCTGTAAAGTGATGACAAATATGGTCTCCCTTTCATTGTAGTTTTCATGGGTATTATTGTTGATCGCAGCTGCTTATCACATACAGCGTTGTGGTTCATTTTCAGTCAACACACCACTGAGTGTGTGTGTGTGTCGCCCCCCACCCCCATCTGTTATTTCACAGCCCTTGCCACCCAAAACCCCTCTTCGTGCTCAAAAGGCCATGACAGTGCTCACAGAGCCAATCGGAGCGTGACACTATTGTAGCTGAATGTGTCCGGATGAGTTTTTCCGGGATGTGTGCTGAGCTCAAATGGTTTGTGTGTCAGTGGCCCAGGAGTCAGGCTCGTCCTGGAAACGGGATGATGACTGGGCCCAGAGGTCGATGTCAGGGGGGGGAAGATGGGATTAGACTTATTCCCACACGTCTAGTGATCGATCACACGGATCGACACGCTACCCGTGTTCTTGCTGGTGGGGATAAAACGCTAATCTTTTTATATTTGTTTTGAAAGCTATAGAGGTTCATGGGCGCAGTTTTCAATGATGCTAAACTTGATTTTGATTATTAAAAAAAAAATGCAATTATGTATAGCAGTTATTATGAACAGGGGGGGGGGGCGTTTTGACTTTCAAACATATTAGATTTTGTATGAGAAAGCAATTTCTGACAAATTGAGCTTGTTTTTCGTGGTTATTTTTAGGATTTGCTCCAATTGCTCCCAATATTTATCCTTCTGCAGTCACCTGCATCACATCCCAGGCAGTGTCTGACTGCTCATAATTAAATTGGCTCGTGGGTCACAAACCATTCAACCCCAAATTAATGTTTGCGTGTTTGTCTCGGGGCACAAATAATATACCTCTCCAATTAATTTAAAAGGCCAAAAAATCTTTATATATATCGATTTTTCTTATGTATGAGCAAAGAACAAATTCCATTTTGAAGGTCAATCTGCGGTTTTACAGTTTTCTGTCCATTAGGGCTGCATGATTAATTGGATTTTTAATTATGTTGCCATTTCAATTAATGCTGTCAGTGTGATGATTGGAGAAAGCCCAGCTCGCCCGCGGTTTTATTAGCAGTGATGGAATTGTCAAACACGACACATTATGTTTTATTCATAATGTGCAACTTCCACACCGCTTGCTGTTAATATTTCAACTGTCAGAAGCAATGACTGCTTTTGACATTTGTCTGTGAGAATAGAAAGGGAACCAAGGCCGGAAAATAAATGGGCTCTCAGAATAATAATTCACACAAACCGCAGAACTCCCACTTAATGAAATAGTAGGAGTGCCAGATTTAGTAGTTTCTTGTAATGTTTGATGCATTTCTGTTCAACTTGGGTATGCATTATACATGAAACTATGCACATCATGTCAACTTTTAAATCCTGCAACATTCATTTCACACATTCCTTCCCTTCATTCAGCAGCGTCCGATGTTAGAAGGGCAGCGCTTACTGGATGCATCCTTCCTTCAAGGCCTAATTGGCTGCATATAATAATAAAAACAGACACTTTTATGGCTCTATGATTCAAAATAGTGTAGATTTGACCGTTTATTTAACGTCTGCATCGGCACGCAAACACTTGTCATATTTGTGTTTTTCCTCAAATGATTTGGAGGCCGTTATTAATTCACACAAACAATGAAGTTCACAAAGTAAAGTAAAAAGCAGGGTCCATATTACTCCTGCAGGAATGTGTTAATACGTCATCAATAAACACTTTCTGCTGAAGTGTTTCATCCGACATCCAAGTTTATTCTTTGATCAAATATAGACGATCCATTTATGACCTCGGCTGCACAGAAAACATGCTGCAACTTATTATACATGCACATTTAAAAGTGAAGCCCCAAACAATGAATAGGAAGCTCTCCCTCTTGCTTGCTGACCGAGGTGCGTCGGAGCACTCGTCAACTTTGGAAGGCGCCTCTTGCTTGTGGTGCGGCGGCCAAAACTGAATGTCAGCGGTTTGTTTACTTTAGCCATCTTTTTATTGCTGACTCTCTGGACTTAGTGCCAAACGGTGGACCTTTGCTACATCACTCGCCTGCTTCCTTTGCATAACATATTTCACACACTGGTGTTCCCATTATAACCCGCCAAAGCCCCCAGTGCCGTCCCATTGAAGAGTCTAAACACACAGAGCATTTGGCTCGTCTGTATTGACACAAGCGCATTTTGCACATCTACTCAGAGTGGCCTCGTGGTGCGAGAGACCAATCCAGTGACAGAAACATCGCAGGTTTGATCTCCTACGAATGATTATTTTAATTATCCAGTCATTATTTGTTTGATTCATATTTGCTCCATGAAATGTCATAAGATAAGTTGTGTCCAACAGTTTACAATTCTATAAAAACTTTCCCTGAAATCAGAGTAAAATAAAATATATTTTTTGTTATTGAATTATCCAACTTGATGGATTTTCTGTAGTTTGATTCATCGATGAAGCTCTGAAGAACAGCACAGAAGTATGAGGAGTAGTTTGGGATGTTTGGACCATAAAAACTTAATTGGAGTCTAATTTAACTATATACATGAGTTCATGCTCATTTATATATTTTGAGTAGAATATTACTATTAAGTGCATTAAATTAAGGTATATATCCTCTATATGTAGGGCATGTACAGTGTGTTTAGCCTAAATTATGTTATGTACCCAATGCAGACGAGCCTCTTGTCGTTTGTTCAGTCTCAACAGAATACAAGCTTATACTGCAGTTTGGATAATAACACGTCACTACTGAGAAGCTCTTCTAACAGTGTTGTCTCAGACGCACTCTGTGAACACACAGGTACACAGGGGAACGTTATCTGATTCATGTGGAAGTTAATTTAGGATGTTGTTATTTATCCTAATGGGATTCAACACTACAGTTGTTGAAAGCAGTTAAAGTATGTGATCACACTAAACGGCAACGCTTTAATGCTAAAGTAGAGATTTCAACTGCAGTTCCTCTAATGGCCTCTAGAGGCTGGATTAAAGAAAAGTCCCTGTATGTGCTTCATGGCAAATACAGAGTACTTGGGGAAGAAAAGTAGTAAAAACTTGCTCTAATGCTGCAACTCACGATTATTTTAATTATCAATTAATCTGCCGATTATTCTCTAGATTAAGCAATTAATTGTTTGGTCTATAAAATGTCAGAAAAAAGCAAAAGTGTCCATCCCAGTTCCTCAAAGTCCAAGGTGATGTCTTTAAATGTCTTGTTTCTTCAGTCCAAACCCCAAAGATATTCACTTTAATATGAAAGGAAACAGAGAAAAGCAGAACATCTCCATATTTGAGAGGCTGAAACAGCCTTTTCTGCCATTTTTGCATGAAAAATGACATTGATCAATTATCCAAATGTTTGCAGATCATTCTATGTATCATCGAGGTGTGAATGTGTAACCTTGTAAGCATAAAGCAGTGCTGCTGAAAAGAAGTGTGTGTGTGTGTGTGTGTGTGTTCAGTCAACTGAAATCAAGACTCAAACAGAAAATAAAAGATGAATAAAAGTGTTATTGTCTCAAGGGAAGCCTCTCAAGGTGGAGGGCGAGGGACAGGGGGATTCTCTCTGACGCCTGTGCGTGTATTGAATATGCCAGGCCTACAGGGATATATTCAGTCAGTTTTTAAAGGCCACACGGTCTCTGAGTATAATGTTCTAGTTATTATAGGCCACAGTTTTAGTTAGGAAAAAGGTTCTGCTGTATTCTAAGTGTATTTATTTAGATATAATGATTGTTCATTAACACGTAATCCCATTCAGCTCTTCGGTGAAGCTCTTTGCGATCAGGAGTTTAAGTAGCTTTTATTGCCACACAATCAGCGGAAGTGTTTTTTATTCAGACGAAGGAATTGCTCTGACATTTAGAGTAATAATCGGCCCCGTTTTCATGTTTGTTATTCTTCCCTCTATGACTGATTGATCCGACACAACAGTAATTAAATCCACAAAAAGTCTTTTGCATACTGTTTCCAGCACTCAGGACCAGAATCGCTGAATCATTTAAAGGTCTGCAGAGATTGCACGCTGTTTAAACAAAATGACTGAATCTGCTCATTGTGCGTGTTCAGCTATAAATTGCCTAAAGCGCCTGTTAGACAAATAAAACCTTGGCACCAATCATGATTCTACATAAGTAAAGTACAAGGAAATGCTCTTATGTTGCTGTGATAATATCTGTGTGTACTGCAGCACAGAGTAGAAGGTCTTTGGAGAACCTCTTCTTAGATAGTTCATGTGCGATCAAGACTTTCACCCAAGAGAACGATGTTCATGTCCCGTTGAAGCCAAAAGTGAAGCGTAATTGAGAATACAGTTTAAGTTGTATGGGAACATCATATTTCCTTGTTTTAAGATCATGGAGCGATGTTTCTCTCAGGAGCTGAAGATGAATGTGTCTGTGTGGAGGCTGATGGATCTCAGAGGTGAACTGAAACTTCTGCTGAAGAGGGACAACCCACGTAGCTCGTTTTTCTTTTGACTAGCCCTGCCTCTTCAGTGTCATTACCGCCCGCTTTGCACATACCACCCCTGGTCTTTCCGCCAGCATAACATCATCCATGAAACTGGAAACCACGGAAAAAGTAGGCAAGTAAAGAAAGGATGGTTTCCTTCCTTAGATCAGAGACGGCTCTGAATGGTTAAAATGCTTCACAGTGCAATCACGAGAAGCATTTGATTTGAGTTGGAATTGCAAGATGACTGGCATGAGCAGTTGTAACTGTCACGTCTCAACAACACAGAAAAGAGAATCATCTACAGAGCAGAGAAAGACATCCCGGCGTTGGACACGCTGTTTTACTGACAGGGGATCTGTGGGAAGTGCAGCACAAGAAATACCGCAGCATGCCTGCTGAGCAAAATGTAGACTACATGAAAAGTAAAAACCTCGGATGGTGCACGTTTCTTCAGATTGTGACATTGTGCAGTTACTGAATGATGACCTTAAGGTAATGACACATCCTACAGAAGAAAAAAGTCCTAAAGAGTGCTACTTGTAAGATTCAGCATTTTCCAGACTCCCTCTGCTCCTCTACTGTCGTCTCCCCCTTCACTGAATAACTCACATTCCCCAGTCGCTGCATTGCCTCGTATTATGTAGCATGACTACAAGCAGAGGCCTGGCAGTGCATGAATAGGGTCAGTTAGATTTCAAACCTCTCCCGATGAAAAGAGCCCTGGCTGCGGTCGGAGACACTGGAGCTGCTCCCGGCAGCTCCACAAAGGCTAGCTTTCAAAAAAGAAAATGAGGGAAGGGTTAGAGGGTTTTTTCTCCCTTTCTTTTACCTCATCGTCCATACAACCAGGGATAGAAGAGATGGTGGAGAGAAGGAGATGGACTGAGTAGACATAAAGTGTGAATGCCAGAGAGAGGCACAAAGGGAACGAGGCGATCGGCATATTACTGGAAGTGAAGAAAGATGATGCTAGAAAAAAAAGAGGTACATGGGTGCAGAGATACAGGGGTACATGGGTGCAGGGGTACAGGGGTACAGGGGTGCAGAGGTACAGGGGTACATGGGTGCAGGGGTACATGGGTGCAGAGGTACAGGGGTACATGGGTGCAGGGGTACATCGGTGCAGAGGTACAGGGGTACATGGGTGCAGGGGTACAGGGGTGCAGAGGTACAGGGGTACATGGGTGCAGGGGTACATGGGTACATGGGTGCAGGGGTACATGGGTGCAGAGGTACAGGGGTACATGGGTGCAGGGGTACAGGGGTGCAGAGGTACAGGGGTACATGGGTGCAGAGGTACAGGGGTACATGGGTGCAGGGGTACATGGGTACAGGGGTACAGGGGTACATGGGTGCAGAGATACAGGGGTACATGGGTGCAGGGGTACAGGGGTAAATGGGTGCAGAGGTACATGGGTGCAGGGGTACATGGGTTCAGAGATACAGGGGTACATGGGTGCAGAGATACAGGGGTACATGGGTGCAGGGGTACATGGGTTCAGAGGTACATGGGTGCAGAGGTACAGGGGTACATGGGTGCAGGGGTACATCGGTGCAGAGGTACAGGGGTACATGGGTGCAGGGGTACAGGGGTGCAGAGGTACAGGGGTACATGGGTGCAGGGGTACATGGGTACATGGGTGCAGGGGTACATGGGTGCAGAGGTACAGGGGTACATGGGTGCAGGGGTACAGGGGTGCAGAGGTACATGGGTGCAGAGGTACAGGGGTACATGGGTGCAGGGGTACATGGGTACAGGGGTACAGGGGTACATGGGTGCAGAGATACAGGGGTACATGGGTGCAGGGGTACAGGGGTAAATGGGTGCAGAGGTACATGGGTGCAGGGGTACATGGGTTCAGAGATACAGGGGTACATGGGTGCAGAGATACAGGGGTACATGGGTGCAGGGGTACATGGGTTCAGAGGTACATGGGTGCAGGGGTACATGGGTGCAGGGGTACAGGGGTACATGGGTGCAGAGATACAGGGGTACATGGGTGCAGGGGTACAGGGGTAAATGGGTGCAGAGGTACAGGGGTACATGGGTGCAGGGGTACATGGGTTCAGAGATACAGGGGTACATGGGTACAGGGGTACATGGGTGCAGAGGTACATGGGTTCAGAGATACAAGGGTACATGGGTGCAGAGATACAGGGGTGCAGAGGTATAAGGGTACATGGGTGCAGCGATACGGGGTACAGAGGTGCAGGGGTACAGAGGTACAAGTTACAGGGTTACAGGGGTACGGGGTACAGGGTTACAGCGGTACAGAGGTACATGGTTACAGAGGTACGGGTTACAGGGGTACGGGGGTACAGGGTTACAGCGGTACAGAGGTACAGGGTTACAGAGGTACGGGTTACAGGGGTGCAGGGGTACAGGGGTGCATGGGTACAGAGGTGCAGGGGTACAGGGTTACAGGGGTGCAGGGGTACAGAGGTGCAGGGGTACAGGGTTACAGGGGTGCAGGGGTACAGAGGTGCAGGGGTACAGAGGTGCAGGGGTACAGAGGTGCAGAGGTACAGGGGTACAGAGGTGCAGGGGTACAGAGGTGCAGGGGTACAGAGGTGCAGAGGTACAGGGGTACAGAGGTGCAGGGGTACAGAGGTGCAGGGGTACAGAGGTGCAGAGGTACAGGGGTACAGAGGTGCAGGGGTACAGAGGTGCAGGGGTACAGGGGTACAGAGGTGCAGAGGTACAGGGGTACACTATTAGTGTTTTTCAATGTAGGGAGGGACACTTATGACGAGCTGAGCTGTGAGTAATCATGACCTCTGCCATGGCGGCAAGATATGTTTTTTTCCACAGCACGGCAAGTGTAAAGGTGTTGACCTTCATTACATGCTGGAGGTGTGTCTGTGTGCAGCTCAACCAGCAGCTCATCGTCAGTATTTAGTTGTGTCGACATGTTTTTATTGAGGACTAGCACCGCTAACAAAGCTCCCAGCATCAATGATAAACACAGTGCATATCGCTGCTTTACAATACAGTAACACGGGTTCAAACATGTTTTATGTGAAAAGGTTTGGTTCGCATCAGCAAGACGTCCAGAGATACTGAACTACAGAGATTCAGTTAGAAGCTACAAGAGTACAGAGAGCTTCAATTTAGAGCCAGACAGCTTTGTGTTGAGGGAGGACATCATCTCAGGTTGGCCACACAACCCTGTCTCCTTGAAGTTACATTTTCTTTACATTTAACAGAAGTTACAGAAGTACTTGTTTCGGTTCAGGATAAGATCGTGGTTTGGGTTCCAATATGGGAAACGTAATTAGAGCTTTTCCGCAGCCGTTTCTTCTGTGAGGACGAGCTGCTATTACAGTGACACGATGAGGAAATTGGCTTTCTGCCAAAATATCCGATCTACTCGTGTAGTGACTATTTATACATAACAGATTTCATTTTTTGGTGTAAGATTGTGGACTGGTTAAATCCAGAAAGAAGTTCCCTTACTCTGCTGTGACAGTTCTTGACTTTGTAGACTTGTGTACTTCTGATCTGAGGTTTTCATTACTGTATTTATGATCGACACCTTATTCATCATTAAGGGGAATCTTAAGCATAAAGATAATTAATCAACAGTGTGTTTCCAAGTTTGGGGAGGGCTTTCAAATGTTTCATTTAATCAGGTCCAAAGGGAAATGGTTTTCACAGTTTGGAGGGTAGAAGAGGGAGACGATAACAAAGAGGGGAGTTACATGAGAGGATGTGAGTGGCAGAGAGAGGTGAAAGAAAAGAGAGGAGAGGATATTACAAGGAAGAGGAAGATGAGGAAGCTTCGGGGAGATGGAAAGAGGAGTACTGAGTCAAGTATCAGTCGGATAGTCATTAGTAAACGTGAGTACATAGGAAATGAAGGGAGGGGAACAAGCAGAGAAACGAGGAGAGGGTACTGAAAGAGAAAAGACAGGTCTTAAAGAGATGAAGAGATGGGCAGGGAATAGGGGAGATTTTGTAAATGGAGCTGGGGAGACATAAGGGGAGAGAGATAGATGACAATAGCGAGTGAAAGGAAAAGGGGCAGTGTAAGAGAGGGGGGGGGGTGACGACATGTAAAAGGGAAGAGAGAGAGAGAGACGAACCAAATGAGAGGGTGAGTGAGAGCGAGGGGAGAGGCTCACACAAAAGAACAGGTGTTTGGTGGTTTAAGGTTTCAGGCAGAGGGAACTGACGGGATAACAGGGATGTTGACATTCACCGACGACAAAGGAGGGCCTGTTCATGGACGTTATGTTGTTTTAAGGGAAAATATGCATAAAAGATTAAGGCATTATGAGCTATACGACGATGACAGCGATGAAATGTTATTCACCGGATATCTCGGGCTAGATCTTTATTACACTCTGACAAATCCTCACATATCGGCAACTCGTGTAAGCAAAGAGAAAGCAGCAAAGAGAAAAAAAAAAAGCCTAATTTGTTTCTTCATTGGCGTTTACCAGCTCATGCTGAAAAGTGCAGTTTCTGGCTTGACATTAAGCTGTCTTTTTAAAAGGTATTGCTTTCTCTCTCGTGATAGTTGAATAATCTTGGGTCCAGAGGGAAATTCGATGCCCTGAAAAGTACAGCCCCCGAGGGGAACAAATTACTGTTTTAAGTGTCGCATGTTGACAGGTGAGAGGCCCGGCCTTCACAGCTCATTTATTGCAGCTCTTTGTCAAATGTTATTGTCCATCCCTGAGCCGAGGGCACGGTGTGCTCCTTGCTTTTGCTGCTGATGTGCGCAGTAATGTTTGCTCGTGGATTCTTTGCATAACGATAATGTTACAATATGACCATACATCAGGAGGTGGGGTTACAGTAAGTGCTTCACTTAATGGGACAAAGCCATTGATTTGAAGCGTTTTAACACTCTTAGTTTGCAAGTTCACGCTCTGCTTTCAACTTTTGCAAACTCACCACTGCCTCCATTACTGAGGTGAATGTCAACCTCATCAATAACAAAAATACATCCATCAATTAATGAAGACAATGGGCCGCTGGATGATTCTTCTTCGTATCGTCTTCAAGTTTAGTCCTTTCCACCCCGCCTTTCCTGTTTGTCTCTGTGTGTTTGCAGTGACCTGAGACGGCTCTTAATGTCAGCGAGCTGAGAAAGGCTAAGCCCGAGAAATCTGAACTTTGAAATATGATTCATGTCATTCCAGGTAATGATATATGCCACAGCACATCATTGCCTATGTTAAGGTAACAAATCACAGTCAGACTCAATTTAGCAAAACATGAAGAGATTTGCTTCAAAATGAGCAATTTAAAAGTTAGCAGATGACACAATAAAGTTGTAAAGTAGTGCACGGTGACATTTCATCGTCATCTAGTATCATAGTGTTGAACCGTCTATGTTTAATGAGACACGATGTTGAACAATGACTGTTTGTGGTTGTTGTTTTGGAGGAGAACTGACGGCTTGCACACTTTCACAGAACAAAATAAGGACACGGCAAACATATACTCTCGTTAGAGGAACCGTATGGAAACACAAAGCAGATCAAATCAGCTCATTGATTGATAATCTTAAATCAAATCAAATTAAATCAAATTAATTTATATAGCCCAATATCACAAATTATACATTTGTCTCAGTGTTTACAGACTGTACAGGATACGACACCCTCTGTCCTTAGACCCTCTGTCCTTAGACCCTCTGTCCTTAGACCCTCCTTAGACCCTCTGTCCTTAGACCCTCTGTCCTTAGACCCTCTGTCCTTAGACCATTTGTCCTCAGACCCTCTGTCCTCAGACCCTCGCATCGCACAAGGAAAAACTTCCTAAAAGAAACCCCATAATTAAAGGGGGGGAACAATGGAAGAAACCTCAGGGAGAGACTGAGGAGGGATCCCTGTCCCAGGACGGACAGACGTGCAATAGATGTTGTGTGTACAGGATAAACAACATAGTACAAATACAATATTTGACAGAAATGATGTTGTGTTGAAAAAGAGAAAGTTTGGATGAATCCAGGAAAATGTCAAAAAGGCTTCCAGGTGTCCAGCAGGACCAGGGCAGCAGGCGCAGCCACGATTCTTGATCCTGACGTAAACTTTATCAGTGGCAACCTGCCACATGAGACACAGACACTCCGGGGATGATACCCCGGATGACGAGTTAGTAACATACATTTACATAAATGCATACAGATAGAGAGGGAGAAGAAGAGAGGGAGGGGAGGAGAGAGGAAGAGAAGGAGGAGAGCAGAGGAGGAGGAGGTGTCCCTCGGCAGTCTAAGCCTATAGCAGCATAACTAGGGGCTGATCCAAGGTAAGCCTGAGCCAGCCCTAACTATAAGCTTTATCAAAAAGGAAAGTCTTTAGCCTACTCTTAAATGTGGAGAGTGTGTCTGCCTCCCGAACACAAACTGGAAGCTGGTTCCACTGGAGAGGAGCTTGATAGCTGACATTATTAACATTTATTTTTTCTACGACTCACTACGATTTCTTTTAGAGCTGAAATGACAGATAATTACTCTGGAACATGTTTGATAATTGACTTATCATTTAAGTGGTAAAGAATCAAACATTTACTAGTTTGAGCTTCTTAAAGATTTTCTGCTTTTCTCCATTTTGTATCAAAGTGAAATAAATACCTTTTTGATCTTTGGTCAGACAACTCGTGTTATTTGAAGACGTCACTTTTGTCAAAATAAGTAAATTAAGAAATCATCTAAAATGGTCTATATTGAAAATATACAATTTTCCCAGCATACAACAGAACATATAACCACCCTGATTATAAAACAATAGCACATTTTCCAACAACTCTTTTTGAAAAAAGACTTTTTGAAGATAAGAAACACTTTTTCAGACGAGGCCTGAAGATTCTGTTCGTCCAAGTGTGAGAGAAGAACAGAAGTCTTCATAACGTTTGTGCATCTTGTCCAAGTCTGTTTTTAAGTGCTTCAGATTCTTTATTCTGTTTATCAGTCATGATATTTTTGTCGTTATTCATCAGGAATGTACTTCCTGTGTTACAACAAAACACGTTACTCAAATAATAAGAAGCTCCTGTAAATCAAACGTGACTTCCTGGTTGCTTTAGGGCTGATGAACTCTAACAGAGAAACTCAACTGGAAACATTAAAGCAACAAAGAACTCCAGAAGAACATGCTGCATCTTCTTACAGTAGGTTCAAACTTAGTTATAATAATAACTTTATTCATATCGCATTTTTGAGATCACAATTGAACGACGTTTGTTGTCAAAGACGGCACCCAGATTTCTGCAAAGCTCACCTGAGGGGTTTGAGCCATGGACTGTATAAAATATGGACGTAGTCTCCGTGATGTCACCCATAGGTTTCAGAAGAGCCGTAGTGAAGCTCAAAAAGGGCGGCGCCGGCCTGGAGAGGTGGCGTTGAGGCGGTTGATGCAGCAGAGCAGACAGCTGGCGGCTGGCGACCTGAAACGACCTGTGAACTAAAAGTCTTTACGCCCTTAATTATGCAGAACTTTAAGCCTTAATATCATTTTAACGTGTGAGTTGTATAGAAATTCAACCCCCCCCCCCATACAGTTGTCATAAACTGAGAAATACCACGCTGCAGTAAAGTTGGGCTTTTCAGCTCTACTTGACTTTGTTTCAATCCTCTCTGGACTCGGCCTCAGACTCTGGATCGGGTCTTAGTACCGACTTGGACTTGTCCCAGTTACGTTCGTAGGTGGTGCATCTGGTGTACCCTGTTGGCTTCAAACTTTCTACCAAATCATGTGGTCTGGCCTAGATACACGTGAAATGTAACAGCCCAGGGCTCCTATTTTGTACCATTCTCTTCCCTAACCATATTTCAGGCTTATTCTCACAAGGGCAAGATATGTCCCTCCCAGGCACAAAGCAGGAAAGTGGTGTAGACGGAGGGTACCCAGCAGAGGCGTCTGTCAGGTGCAACAAATTAATGGCAAATGTAACCCGGCGCTGCTGCCAGGCAGGCAGGGGTGGCAGCTGTTCGACGAGAGACTCGCTCTCGCTGCTGCACGCATTAATGTGGCATGGAAACTTGTTTCAGGCATCACTGGAACGATGTTTACGAGCTCTGATTTCTCCTGAAAGGTGAAGCATGGACGGAGGGGGAGCAGAGACCAGCTGTCGGCGAAGCCCAATGGATTTGAGTCAGCAAAGAGGATCTGCTGTTAATGATTGCTCTCAAGGATGGCTTTCACAATGCAGAGGGTGGAAATCCATGGTTTCAACATGTGACCTAAAGTAAAAGATATCGTCTCTGAAGACATCCTGTTGCGTGTTCTTGAGTGAAAGAGAGCTCGAGCTTGTTCAGCGTTAAGATCTTTGATTCAAAATGTGTTTTTTTTGTTATAGCTGTGTAAAATGTCAGGGTTTTCCCCCTTACCCCTGCCAGTCTTATCCCTGTGCGCTCTGACTTTCATTCATCCAGCCACAGTTTACAGAGACAAACCGCTGAAACAGTGAGCGTTGTCGTCATAGGTTCACTGAGTTTGAAATCGTACCCGGGCGCCCGCCCCCTTCCTCTGTCTCTGTGCCACTGAAATGTGTTTGTCTGATTGCTTCTGAAAGCCTGCACTGACCTGAAAACAACTTCCAAAATTATAAATAACCCCCCCCCCCCCCCCTCCTCCTCCTCCTCCCCTCCTTTAATCCAGTGGATGCTTGATGGGAAAGTGGCCCCCTCGTTCACACATCCAATCAAAGTCTTTAGAAAGATCAAAGGTGTCTCTGGACACTAATGCAAATCTCTAAAGATTAACACCGGATGAAACCACTGTGGAATTTTCAGCAACTCCGAATTAAACCTTGAAACCCACTGACAAGAAAAGCAGAAGTCAATAGCAGCAACAGAGCCCGACTTGAACTGATGGGCCGGTCCAGTTCTGCTTCTACACATCCCCTTTACTTAATGCCGTTTCATGTTTCAAAGGCATTTAGCTGCACTTTCATTCACTTCTGCCTGCACCTCCTCGTTATCAGCCGTCCAACACGCTTCCCTTTTACAGACCGCTGTGTTCTGTGCAGCGTTGCTTTTGTCTTGTGCTTTTATAAAACATCAGTCGTAACAAACGCTGCTCTTGTCAATCTAATAGTTTTGCAATGAATAATAAAGAAGCGGCTCCTCTGAACATACATAATGAGCTGCTCCCGGTCAACATTGATTTTCACATTCACAAGACATTTTGAATTCATCCAAAGTTTCCTCTGCCAAACAAACTGCTAAACACCAATTATACCGTGTAACACTCGCGTAATGTTAATTAAACCAGCAAGATCTAAAGTCACAATGTAAGAGTTCGATTAATATACTTACATAGATTGAAAGAAAGTAATAATAGTAGTGGGAGATGCTCGTTTTCCCTTTCTATGTGAAGCTACCGCACGCAGCTGGTTAGCTTATTTTAGCACAATTAGCTCTTTTTGTTTGGATTAGAGTGTAAAAACAACAGTTTGGCATTTTAGGGGTCTGTCCTAGGACATTTATCGTCTGTGCGGATGAAACAAACGAGATATAACATGTGAACTTTAGAGCTGCTTGTAGTCAAGCTTTCAGTTTCCCCCTGTTCCAGTCTGTGCTAAGCTAAGCTAAGCTAAGCTAACCAGTTGCTTGTGGTAGCTTCATATTCACCGTGCAGTTATGAGAGAGGCATCCATCTTTTAAAGCCTCAGAGTATCTCACAGTTCTAACAGATTTGAATAAACACATAACATCAGTACTACAAGCCTGGTGTGGATATTGTACAACAGTATATAGTTGTTTTCTTTGTCGTCTACAGGTGTCTTCATCCATTCAAACCACAGCAACATGTGATTTAGCTTTATTTGGAAACATAACGTCCTCCAAAAAATGTATTTCACGATTTCATGGAGGACAAACCAACTAATGGTATAAAACTCTATCGCTGATTGGTTTCTGTTCCGCTCCATCTGAACTCCGCAGAGGTTTAAATGTGCCTGTTTGTGCACATGTGAAGCTCAGTAAATGCGTGCAGCAGTGATTCCCCTGCAGTGTCCTCCATCCAAAGGGCCCCTGTGAGAGAGCTGTGCACTCGCTCATCCGTTAAGTGAACACCCAATCGCGAGTCTGAACTGGTGCACCGGCTAAGTTACAAGTTGTGACAAGCTCAGATGGCTCTCAGGCCACGGTATTTATTAAAGTCTATTCAGCTCTGTGTCTTGCAAAAATAAACAGAGTGCCAGGCTGCTGGAGAAAGTGCTGACAGTGAGCATACTTTATCCAGGTTGGAAAAGAATGGGGCTGAGCCTCATCGCCCCTAGGATACGGAGCCTGTGGGGTGGTGGAGGGGGGGGGGGGGGAGCACTACTAACTCTGCAGAAGGAGCCCTACTGGTCCGACTACGTAAGCAGACCTTCTGCTTTCCAGTTGACTTCAGGTGCAGTCATTTGCAGAATGAAATGGCTGTGTTGCTGGAGAGAAAGAGCGAGAGGGAATGTGGGGGTGGGGGGGGGGGGAATGGTTGAGGGGGGCGGAGTGAAAAGGAGAAAGATTACGAGATAGAAAAAGAGAAAGAGCTGGAGCTGCGCTCTCCTGCCAAAGAGGGTAATGAGGAGAGGCGCTGCAGAGAGAGGAGAGTTACTGAGCGGTTCATTGACATGCTAAATGTCAAAGGTGAGGTAAAAATCTCTTGTTAAGCCTGCCGCTCGCCTTTTTAAGCACAGTGGTGTAATGATGTGAGCTCTTGCATCAAACCTTGACTGCTTCTGCTTGTGCTCTGCCACGACTCAAGTGAATCCAAGAGGGAATACTGAGGATCAGGAGGAGAGCTGGAAAACAAACAGCGAGTCCCTTTATCTTTAAAGTTCAAGTTGAGAGAGCTTTCAGACAGCAACAGCAGATAGTCACCACATTAAACTAAGTAAAGACAGGAAGTGTCACATGCTCACAGCTGCTTCATGTCACAAGCATATATACAGATGTCCTTTTCTTAGCTGTAATAAATAACTTATTGTTTTTTGTGCATATGATCCATCACCCAGTTTATCATCTGACGCTGCATCTCGATCCAGCTGTCTTCAGATCATTGGTTCAGTCCCGTGGCTCTCATCAACCGGGTTTCTGACCACAGCAAATGTTACTGTCTGCTGCATGAGCTAATATCTATACAGAAATATCAAATGTGATGATATATCAATGTTGTGTTTGGAACGTGTTCTGCTGACAAACAAATACATTCATTGAAGTTTAAATCCTGGTTTTGGTTTTATATACTTGTTGTGGATTGCTTAAACGGATCCATAAAAACATTCGTTACGCTTTGGTTGCTTGGAGTGAATATTGTGAGTTTGTATACACACACTGAATATGAACTTTTCACATTAGCAGTGAAAGGTTTGCAGACACGTTCAATATAAAGATTCCTCTTTATATTTATATAAGAACAAAATAAATCCAGGCATCATTACACTCCCTGCGAAACACAACCAGCTGCACTGTATCCAGTGTCGGCATGATTTGATTGTATTTGTGAAAAACTGAGTAAGTCTAGCCCCCCCCCCTCCTCCATTAAAGATTTCCACTGTGGGTCAGACTGAGCTTGTGGCTGCAGAAAACACTTCTGCTGCATCGGCTTTGTTGTGTTCATTCTAACATGCGGCGTGTTTGTGGTGAACACCAAACTGATGTTCGCATTTCTCATCTCGTCTGGCAGATTTACCCAACAAACATCTGCCTTGCCCCCCCCCCTTCCCTTCGAAAGTGATTGACAGCCAGCAAATGTGCTGCTTTGTCTGCAAAGCACCTTCAGATTTACTGTTGCTAGTTTAAATCCAAAACCAGAATCTAAATGAGGCGCTGGAATTGCAGTTTGGCTGCTGCTGCCGGCCTCATATCGGAAATTATTAAATTGCCTTTAAGCTCAAATTAAATTGCTCTTGAGCTATTGTGCACAACTCCACGCGCTCACCAGAAGAAAACTGACTCGCTAATAAGTTATTTCATTTGCTGCTGGGTTAGGTTTGTGTGCCTGGTGAAGATTACAAGCTATGAGGAAAGATTTACGTGAAGGAATAATCAAAGAATGTGGATCTTGCTCAGATTGTTACAGTCGGTATCAAATGAAGCATTTACAAACGTCAGCCGACTAAAAAGTATCCAATTTAACCCAAATGAAATGTTGTGATGAAACTGAGAGGAGGATAGAAGCTGCAGTGGAGGTCTTGTTGCACGCTGTGTGGGAGAAGGAGCCCTGAGGGAAGAGGATTTGCACGGGGGGGGGGGGGGGGGGGGGGAAACAGAATCATCGGAATTCAATTTCAAGATCAAGGGGTGATGACCCCACTTTTAGGGAGAGCCTCAGGACGAGGGCTTACAGATTGGCTGCCCACACCCGACTCCCACACACACTCACACACACGTGCATGTACACATCATCCTGTGGTATCTGAGGAGGGTTAATCACTTCCTGAGACCCTGGGCTGTGGGGCCGGCCCTCTCCAAGACGCTCCTCCAGCAATCAGACAAAATCTCCGTCTTTCCGTCTCAATCTCTTCGTATTTGTGTGTCTTCCTGTCTTTCTCCTTTTTCTTTTTTTTATAATCCTCTAGCCCCAGTTCCCATTTCTGTGTTTAATGCAATGAGCAGTCTTTTACATTTAATGTTTCGTATACTAGAAACTTCAGCCCAAAGATAACGGCAGTCGCTGAATACGGAAAGCACAGATAGGGAGTTAAATGACCGAGCTCGGCTCAATGCCCCACTGTACGTCTTCTCTCTCACTCTCACTTTCCTCCTCTCCCCAGTGGCCTCCTCCACTCAGGTTGTGAATACTGATGCAGGCTGTGTGGGCATGATGGGAAATGTCAAAAGTGGCGAGCCTGCTTGTGGTGTCTGAGGCGTCTGCAGAGCTCACTGTGTGCACTGCCCTCAAGAGGCTCAGCACAACTCTGCACAGCAACACGCAGCCAGGAGCAAAGGTTACAGTCAGACAGGGATGACTTCCTGTTTCACATGTGGGTCAAATCGTTAAGGGAAGAGGGTTTCAAATAAACTGATGAGAAACTTATAGGTCATCTTTGAGATCTACAACAGGGCAAAATAAAGACTTTTAAACCTTGGATTGTTTACTGTAGCACCAAGGAGGTCTTCGGTTGGAGCGTCTGTCTGTGTGTGTGTTTGTCAGCAGGATTACGGACAAAACTACAGACCGGATTCTGATGAAACTTAGTAGAAGAGTGGAGCATGAGGGCGGATACACACACACTACTTTTCACTTTCACTATGGGGCTTTTGTTTCCTGCCTGAGGTCTCCCAGTGCACTTCTAGTCTGAAAGGAAATCAGTAACTATCAGGTCTGTAAAGTCAGTTTGAAGTGTGTGTGTGTGTGTGTGTGTGTGTGTGTGTGTGTGTGTGTGTGTGTGTGTGTGTGTGTGTGTGTGTGTGTGTGTGTGTGTGTGTGTGTGTGTGTGTGTAGAAAGTGTAAACTGAATTCCTCCACTGCTGGTTAATATAATGTTCACGATGTTGCTCGTTGTAGACGGAGAGACTGTTTGTCAGCTTTTTTATAAAGTCATTTTTTCATTTGTTACATCCTGCTGACGCTTCGCTCCCGAGGAAAAACAACAGCATCGGTCTAAATGACTAAAAGTGACGTACTGTGTTATTAATGTTTAACTGACAAAGACTTGCAGCAGCTCTGTGAATTATGACTCTTTAACTTAAGAGCAAAGGTGGAAGGCTTTGTTGTCCAGCCACAGTGAGATGTAGTGAGAGGTTTGTGCAGATGTACGGCTGATAAACAACACAATACAGGACGGAAACACAAAGTGACACACACGCAGAGACATCGAGACAAATGTGAGAAAGAACCCTAACCCTAACCCTAAATCATAATGTTTGAAGTAAAAGATTCTTCAGGCGTTTCCATGTGCTCGTCTTTACATTGACTGCAGTAAACAATCAGAACCAGGTCACGGTGCGACCGCACATTCAGGGTAATTGTAAAAGAGGAAGAACATCAGTTACACTATCCCGTATCCACGGCTAAAGAAAGTACTTTGGCAAAACCACAAACAAACGCGCTGCAGAGGAGAGAATGGATTTCATTGTGAGAGTCAGCATGAGCCCATCTCCGGCTGCATGGACTCGGGAGCGATTGAAGCTTATTCATTCATAAATGTTGAAAGGAGAGCATGCACACACAACATATGGAAGTGTTTTTCCTGAACCAGGTCCACATGGTCGCGTTATTATCCACGGCAGCATGACATGCTCAGAGCTGGGAGACTAAAGAGGCGCTGGGTCTCTGTGCTCAACAGAAATGATTTTTTTCAGACGCTGGTATCTGATGGAGGGAGAAGAACTCAGCACCGCAGCTATCTCAAGAGCCCCTCCACATATGGAGGCAATTATATCAAATGGTGTTCTCAGGAAATTCCCTCAGTGGAAAAGACATGACTGAAAGTCTTCTCCCAGTCTCAGTTCTCCGTCCGTTCTGCTGCTATTAGCGCAGGCACGCAGCAGTGCACGGTCCTCCCGTCTGCCCGGCCTCGTATTAATCATTACTTCTTTCTCTGCAGCGGTGCTCAGCTGATGATTAGAAGCTCTTCAAGGTTTTGTTTCACATTTCAAGACAAAAACAAATGCCCGTGCGGTGCATCTGCCAGGCTTTGACTTTCAAAGACCTTTGCCTGCCACCGCCAAGTTAATCATCACGCCCCCTCGATTTAAAAGTGTATTCTTCATATCGAGCCTTGATGAGTTGTCTGTTAATCTTTCATTAGCTTAATCTTGTTGTCATTGAACTGATGAACCCTGTGAGAACTCACTCGTCAGTCTTTTTGTTTTATTAAGGATCATTTATTGTCATTGTAAGGCAGGTGTGTGCAATGACCTGCACTCATTGTCCCGTTTAGCTACATAAGAAAACAGTTTCATACGTTGTGGATGTTCTGCAGGTTGCACGCTGTTGCTGCTCCTGTTAACTTCTTGTACTATTCTTAAACCTGCCAGACATCAAGATGGATCAACACGACGAGTATTCCTTCTGCGGTACCTAACCCTTTCTGTAAAGTATTTATGTTTTCATAGGCGTTATAGATACTAGCTACCAATAAACAATGTATTTCTTCACAGAAACACCAATTTCATTATCACTTCCTGCTACTTCCTGTACATTAGACGTCCACAGAACTCAAAGCATAAGTTGTTTAAGCCTGTGAATGTGCTCCAGTGGATGTAGCGCAGACTTGTTCAAACATATCCGAGTTAATCAGAAGAACAGAGCTGCAAGAACAAAGATATTTCTTTGATGCTGCCATTCAGAAAGACAGAAAGGGTCTATGAAGGTTACATACAGGGGAGTAGTGTTACCTTTTACTACTCTGTCTTCTTTCCTCCATGAAATACATTCAAAGAGAAGAAGAAGATAGTTGAATGACTCATTTTAAGGAGACTGTGTCCTGATGTGGAGACTCTGTAACTGAGCCATCACACTCAGAGGGAAACAGTGAATCAGAGGAGATGTGATTGAAAATAAAATGGAGTCCTGACTTCAGCCTTGCTGCAGCGTGACCCTGTGACTTCCTTTAGAAGTGATGGAGGTGTGCGAGTCAAATCCAGCAGCCCATCATTGAGCCTTCACTTTCATCACGTTGTTCGTACTGTACATGTGACTCGTTAACGGCACGCGGGTCAACAGATAGTCGAACTGCATTTCACAGCAGGTTAGTGGAGGGTTAATGAAACAAACCCATATATAATATATATATATATAATATAAATATAAATATATATATATATATATATATTATATAATAAATATATTATATATAGATATGATAATATTTAGATATATATATATAATATATATTAATATATATAATATATATAATAGTTAATATATATATAAATTATATTATATATTATATATTATATATTATCTATAGCATTATAAATTCTAATATATATAATATAATAATAATTTTTATATTATTATATATTATGTAATAATATATCTACTAATATGTATATATATATTATACGTATATATATATAATAATATCATTATATATCTATTAGTATTATATATATACATATAATCTATATTATAATCATACCAGTATATATCTATCCTCTCTATATGCTTATTATATACGTATATATATAATAGTACGAATATAAATATATAATATAATATATATATATGTATATTATATATATAATATATATACTGTAGATTATATAATAATATATATACTGTATACTGTATATTATATATATAATATATACTGTATATTATATATATACTATATATACTGTATATTATATATATAATATATATACTGTATATTATATATATAATATATATACTGTATATTATATATATAATATATATACTGTATATTATATATATAATATATATACTGTATATTATATATATAATATATATACTGTATATATATATAATATATATACTGTATATATATATAATATATATACTGTATATTATATATAATATATATATATACTGTATATAGTATATTTATTCTTTATTCCTAAAATAACATCATACAACATGCAGATGGAAAAATAATTAATATTGTTCACTTTAGTACATGAAAGTACCAATAGTCTCACTTACTACACAAGTAAGAAAGTTTAATCGGCAAAATGTATAAAACTATGAAAAGTAAAAGTGCTGCAGCAGAATGTCTCCTGTGAGTGTAGTTCTGTAGTATTATTGGATTCTTCTTCATGCTTTATGTGTACGCAGTATTTTAATGTTGCAGCTGACTGGGTGGAGCTACACTCTACACTCCTGGATATAATTCTATAACTGAATAGTTAATAATAATAATAATAATAATAATAATAATAATAATGCATTCAGATGTTGTATTTAAAATATGAATCAGCAAAGCAACTAGTAGCTTTAGCTGTCAGATAAATGTGTTGTAGTAAAAGTACAATATTCAGTATAGCATGACGTGTAAGAACTTTAATGAATGTACTCAGTTACTCCCCACCCCTGATCGTAACGACCTGCACTGTGCACTGTATTGTGAGTCATACGCGTTGAAAGTGAGTAAATTGCATATTGCAAGAGATAACTTTACATAAGTGTATCTGCTCCTTCCTCCACTGCACAGTATATAACTTCAGCCATTTATTCCTGAATAGATTTAATGCAGTGAAGCAAAAAATTGACCTCAGGTGAGAAAAAGGAGTTATTTTAAGTTTAATTTGGGTAATAATTTTAATAATAAAACCCGTGCAGCCTCTCTCCATGCTGTCGTGACCATTTTAAACCGCACAAAGCCAGACAACCGCAGTTCCTCTGGACATTAATATTCACCAGCATCTGCTTCAAAGAAAATCCCTTTACAAATCCAGGAATGTATCTCCTGTGGATTTCAGGCTTTGACATTTCACCAATGTGGATGTCCCCCTGGCTTAACGGCTTGAAAAGTGCATCTTCAGCGCTTCATAGTATGTATTATTCCCCCTTATTTGCCATGTGAAGTCTGTATAGGTTATATATAATTCATTTTTGTTCCCCGGCTGAAGCAAGGTCAGATTTATTTGGATAGCATTTCAACGGCAACTAATATAAATATGTATTATCGAGGTGAGCTTTTCAGAATCCCACTTCTTGGTTTTTTTTACTGTATGGACGTGTCCATCATGATGGCAACACAAACCGAGCAGTATGCACCGGCTGCATAATGAGACGCGTGCATCACCTCTGGAATTGAGCAGCACGGTTTGTTTTCATTATGCATTTCTACGTGTTTTTCTATCCCTGTTTTACTGGAAGCAATTTAATGCATTTGACAAATAAAGTGAAAAAGAATTGTTGGAATAACCCTTTACCCCCCCTCACACACACACACACACACACACACACACATTGCAAATTACTGTGGACATGGATGAATAACAGTTTCGGGATTTCGTTTGTATGTGATTAAAATTAAGAAATAATTGGATCCATGTTGACTCTCAGGTCAAGCCATTTACTATAATAAGAGAATATTTACATTTGGTCTTTGCTTCTGTGACATCAAACACTCTGAGCCCCTCTGGGTGTTGCCACACACACAATCTCCCCAAATAATCTGCTTAAATTTCCACTTTTTTGACACATTTTCCATCCAAAAAAAAGACAATCCTAACAAAGGCAGTAAAAACCTCATTATTATATTAACCCTTTTATTTTGTTTGATAGATCCAAACCCATGGCCCAATTTAGCTACCCTTCAGGGCTAGTATAAAAAAAATAAAAAAAAGCCCTCCCATCGATCACCGGGCACACATGTCAAGATTGGCCTAATAAAAACGAGGTGTAAATAATGTAGGGGGCAGATATGGCGCAAAGCACCATTTGCTGTGTGGAGATATGGGCTATAAAAACACAGCAGCACCGTTTGTCTCAATCTGAGCTGCTTCACTTTCCCTGTTTGCAACCTCACCAGCATGTCAGCTCAATCTGTTCGGCAGATTGTGTTTAAACTAAAATGTTTGCTTTTTGGCAAAGAGGCTACACTTGCATTTCTTTGCCCAATATTTTGATAATGTTGAAGGAGACTTCTGTGCATGATTTAATGGTGTCTACAAGACTGAGAGGTAGGAGACTGAGAGTCCACAGCCGCGCTAGTGTCTTGTGTTAGCATGCTAATATTTGAGAATTAGAGCGCACAAAGTCGAGCTGAACATGACGGAAATGTTTTGCAAGTATTTCGTTTTAGTACATTTTTGACTCTATAAAGGCGCCAGACGAACATTTATGAAATCGCCAAAGTCTGCATGATTCATCTTCTGAAAACCATTCAAAGTCTGTAACAAAGTTTTCTGCCAACCCATCTTTTAGATGTATTATATATGTATGTACGAGTAAACATTTCGGCCTATGTGAAAAGGGATCATCCTCCTCTGAGCACGATGAATGTCATTGCATTGTTTCAACAAGTTATTTCAGTCTGCAGCAACAGACTCACAAAACATTCATCTTCCATTAAATCCTCTGATGCAATTCCATAAAGTCCAGATATCCATCATTGCAGATTTGATTAAATAGCCTAATAATGTAGTTAATAGGAAATGCAACCATATAAGAGACATTATCTTTCTAAAGCACCCTAAAGTTTTCAGATTTATGCTTTTGTTTGTGCAATTTTACAACTTTAATGAGCATCTAAGCAATAATATGAAGTCCCCCGAGGCATTGAACCTGCGCAGAGAGCACAAGGCCTCCGCAACCTTTGACACAAATACTGTGCGACCCCGTGAGCCAGTGGAACTCACGAACACTCTGAGAGATGCCTGTTACTTTCCGTCTCATTGTTTCTAACCAGTGAACCTGGCGGCTTGGAGGTTGTGATATGCAGAGTAGGTGCTTTGATATATGTCTCACTGTCAAAATTCATACACTTCAGAATGCTGTCTGCACCGCGCTGCATGAGTGTTTTCTCCCAGCACAATGGAGATGTCACACAGGGACATGTGGAAATCTACAGCCCCATTCTCCGCCCCTGGGGCCCCTGGAGAACACAGGGGGAAACCCCTCGCTGATAAAAAAAAAACAATACCTCCCCTTCCCCTCGACCACTGTGAAGTGCACTCTAGTGGGTGCCTACTGTATGTGATGATAATGAGGGCAGGAAGGAAGGCAATGACTTTGTAAGTGACTAGGAACTGATATACGAGGGCCCGGTTAATTGGTGCCTTTTATGAGGTGATGCATATCGTGTTGCTCTGTAACAGGAGGTCTGGCACAGTTCCAGTCGCCCCCTTTTATATGATGTATTTATGACTCGAAGCAATTTTCTCGATTAAATATTTATGGTAGTAACTTTAGTTACTTAGTTCATGTACACAGGGGTCTCCAGTGTCCGCGTCCTGTGGGAGTTGTGCTTTATGTTTCACAGTTAAGGGCTTAATATTCAGCATTAATCACACAGTGTGATGGTTAAATAATTAAATTGCATGATTCAACTAATTTAGGAGGTAAATTGAACTGGGATTTTTCTGCCAATTTGGAAGAGACGTCGACCAAAAAGTCGGATTCAGCTATGAATTATTTTAGTAATGGAGTATTCTGCAGATTCTTCTTCTAACTCATCGAGTGATTGGATAAGAAACACTTTTTCTTTATTAAGAATCAACAGTTAAGATGCAAAAGAGAAGATAAGGCTGAACAATGCTGGAATTATGGATATGAATGGTAGAAAATGGGAGGATAATTGGCCGCAGCTCACGTTTGACCCCGAGCAGGTTCATCTGGACGTGGCTTTATAAAAGAACGTCCCAAAGTTTGTTGACTAAATAGATCCAACGTGTGTGAGCGTCAGCTGTGTGCAGTGCTGCAGTAGCCTTTGGTTTACGTAGAGGGCATTAATCATGTCACATGTTGACGTCAATCTTCAGCTCCAATGTCATGACGGGTCACCCGGCGTACACACCAAAGGTACCAAGTTTAATCACCTTAATCCAAATGAAAAATGACTGACACTCTTTTCAGACATCATGCCAGGAAGCGCAGAGCAAACTGAACCGGCTCAACCAATCAGCCCTCTCATGTGCTCTCTGTTTCTTTGCCAAAGAATATAAAAGTCCCATAAAAATTCAAAGCATCACCTGGAGTAGCTGCTCTCTATCATCATTTTGGGGTAAAGCCTCAAGGGGAAGAGTTGGTAGCAGCCAACACGATCTGTATGATGCCTTTGAGTCTGTCGCTCTTCTGCAACCTTATGCAGGGCCAACGAAAACTCCCCGGGAACAGCCCGAGGATTGTACCCTCACCTGGCTGAGGACATAACATGCACATTCATGAAACTGAACAGCTCATACCTGACTGCAAAGACAAGGCACTCTTTCACCCCGCTGCTTGTTTCCTCGACCAGGAAGCTCGCTCTGCAGAGTTCCTTAGATGAGTCGTCCAAGGTCATTTTCAGGACTGTGGAAAGTCACGCCGTTTATGTAACTTAGAGTTTTAGTGATCTGCTGAATGAAAAACACATCAATCAATGTGTTCAATGTGACAATCTGTAAGTATTCTTAGTCCTATTGCAAACATATGTACAGCTTAGCAAAGGGATAGTATTAAACATTTAGATCCTACAGTGACAGTGTGTGACCTACTGAGTTAAGTCCTATAGTCACACACTGTGTAGCTATGTGTTGGTCTCTACTAACTGCTGATATCTGTGTGTTTAGCTGCTTAATGCTCCGCTGTGTTCACCGGCTACTCGCTTAATCAGTTTCTGCTTGGTGCTGAGCAGGTACGGTAGAGTTTCTTTTATCTACGGTGAGAGTGAGCCAAAACAGTGAAGCTGAAGCCTGTAAAACAAGAACAACTAGAAGGCCAATGGTGCATTCATGTGCTCCTCGGAGGGTGGGAAGTCGCTCTTCCAACTTCGGTTTGTTCGTGGACTTTGCATCATAACG
Source organism: Cottoperca gobio (assembly GCF_900634415.1). Taxonomy (NCBI): domain Eukaryota; kingdom Metazoa; phylum Chordata; class Actinopteri; order Perciformes; family Bovichtidae; genus Cottoperca; species Cottoperca gobio. The sequence continues at coordinate 3,272,704 of NC_041364.1, forward strand.
TGGAAACAACATGGACGCTACAAAGAAGATGTGTTGTGTTTTATTGCTCGCCGTCGTTGTTGTTCCGATTTGTCGGGAAACTGATTTTTCCCAATTATTCCGACACAATATGAATGCGGAGCACGTTCCAAGTAAAACATGAATGTGTGTGTCCGCCCCGTGATTCGGATCTGGTCCAAAATGTAATGGCTTCTTCCTTGGCCCCTGCTTCACCCGTCCACCTCCTGCTGACAGGCAGAACAACAGAGAGACAAACCAAAACATTCCCTTGTTGGAGGTCATTAGTTAAACGATGATCAAACGCTCTGTACCGTCAGGTGGTGAGTGACACCAGAGCCATTTGATCCATTGTGAACGTAACATTGATTTAAAGCAGCTTTAAGTAAATTGTTAATATTTATATTTGAAGTATACTAAAAACTATAACAACCAAATGACCTGAATAGTAAACAGCAGTAATATATAGCAGTCAAAACAGTGAACAGATCAGACTCATGTGGAATCAATGGTTTTCATCAGAACTTCATTAAAAATGAATTTGTTGGGATTTTTATTCTGAATGAACGTAAACAAGCCACTTTGAAAAAGCTGCACAGACTCCCAGTGATTCATCTGATGGAGCCCAGCAGAGATGTTGTGTAGAGCGCCGAGTTCAGCGGAGCAGCTGCTGCGGGAAACACATTCTATCAACACTTCCTTGGCAACCTTGGAGCTCAAGGTTTACCCAATATGACCGTGAATATTTTAGGAATCTCTGCTGCTGCTGGAAAAATAACACAAAGATATAAAGATGTCTCTTAGAGAATGTTATTCTGTGCATGCTGGGAAGTATGGAAAGTCTGTCGACAGGGGGCCAGCGAGAGGAAATCTCAAAACGACACAAGTGGAGGCAGAATCTAATCACAAGTGTAATGTGTAAAAACACGTGTGTTGTTTATCATGTTGCATCATAAGATGAAAAACAAATAGTACAACACGCAGAAGCACACAAATCACCACGCCAAGGTAAACACAAGTTCACGGCTTTGCTTTTACAATTGCACTGTACGACGGCTTTGTGCGGGAAAACTATGCAACAACAGCGCCGTCAATCATAAAGCGCTGTGTTTGACTGCAGTCCATTGGTGGTCTTTGCCCCCTCACAGTGGGGGGGCTACAGGGTTGGCAGGGGGGGTAACAGGCCCCTGCATGGACTCCAAAGACGATGGTGTCGAGCAGGCGCCAGCTGGTCGTGACTACTGTAATCTCTGCCATTGATTAAATGGGTTCCCAAGTCTTAGGGGGTGTCGGCCTCCTGATGGAGCCGGACCACAGAGGAGGGCAGATATATGAACACACCCTGAGCTGCTTTCTGGTGCCGTCTGACGGGCTGTTGGTGTGAAAGACAGCCCCAGAGAGATATTACCTGCTGTGTGGGTTTATAGGACAGGGGGGATTTCTAAAGACAGCGGCTGGATGGGTCGTATGAATAGAGGTTTAGAGAAACACTGACAAAGCATAAGAACGAGCAGGGAGCGACTGCTGGGTGCCGCATTTCTACACCGCCATTAAGAAATATTTCAAATACCTCTGAATACCTTGGTATTGACAGATGAGCGAAGAAAACACCGAAAGAAAGCAGGTCTCCAATTCACGTCTAAACATAGATTTTGTAAATGAAAGCCTTACCTGTCGTAGGAGAAACACTTTTCACAGGGTGATTCACAGGGTAGAGAATATTTGAATATTTGTACCTCTTTAATACTCCAAATACAATGCAAAGACATTGTGACAAATGGAGCACATTAGACGAGATTGGGCATGCCTCTTCAGAGTGTCTTTAAGGCAGACGGAAAGCTATCGTATCATTAAGACACGTTTTTAATGGCTCGTCGACGTGTACAGACGTTGTGAATCGTCGGCATCCTGATCAGACTTGGATCCGTCGTATTTATCTCGCAGGTAAAGTTCATTATGTGTCGTTTGCTCAGCTCTATCTCTCTGATAAACAGTAAAGTCGACCAAATTGCAATGATGTGATCTATGACTTATCATATCAACAACGCAGACGGAAGATTTCCACAGCCCCCACACTCCTTTCATAACCATGAGCTATTATGGACCGTCATTTATAAAGTCATATGTTCACATTGAGCTAATTACGAGCTGGAATCCAACACAAACGTCTGGTGAAAAGGTAATATAATATGTCACCATGAAAAATAGAGTAATAATAAGGCCGCTGTATGATTTGCTTTTGTGGCTAAAATGTTTGTCATTTAACAAAACTCTCTTCCCCGAAGCATCTGAAGAAACGAGCAGGAAGAGAACGGGTCGTTTCCTGAGAGCCTGATGTAACGTACATTGTTGAGGCATCTTTATTGATCAACAACCCAGATATATTGTTGTTGTTTCATCCCGTGGAGCAGTAAAAAATATTACTTATTACCCCCTTAAAAAGCTGCATCTACAGTACGGTTTAATGTCCTAATTTCCACGGCTGTGGCTCTCAACAGCCGTGCAATTTCTTCTGGAGAGCACACTGGTGAGAGCCAATACATCACTCCAGCCGGCTGACTTGAAATTGTGATGGTGAGGGCTGATGTGCTCGGGGGGGCAGTTTTCCTCAGGGCTTACCTGAGCTGTCAGAGGCAGCGGACGACAGGCTTCTCCATCTAACAGCCTCTCGCTCTAATAACTGCAAGTCCCATCTCAGAGAAAGCCCGCCGCGTGACTGATCAATGTCGACAGGTAGTTTCAAGGCCGCTGCTCATATTGCCCAGAACAGGGAGCTGCACATTTTCCTGAGGGCTCAGCTGTATCTGCTGTTACATTATATAATAAACTTTATTTGTGTAGCACTTTTCAAAACGCAGTTACAACTGCTTTACAGACAATAAAGCCAGCAAGGTATTAGTTTTAAAAAAACACATGCATGCACTTTTTTTTGTGTATATATTAATGCAGAACCAATTCCGAGACACTGCCACAGCACTTTTGAAATCATAAAAGCAAACATTCTAACAGTAAATTCAGCTTGAAGTTCCTGTTATTATTAATGACGATGACAGCAGCTCCATATTTAATCGTAGCTCTGGGTGTATTTAATGTCTGAACGAGCTCATAAACTGAAACCTGACCAGAGGTAAATCCAGAAAGCAAACATCTTCCGCCTCCTGTGCAGAAATAACCCTGGTGATGCACTTTTCCTGGTTCCTACTTTACTCAAATATTATGGGTAGACACTCCGACTGCCAACTTCAATGCTCTCAACAGGCAGCACGTCATACAGTCGGGCAGAAACACCCACCAACGGCCGGCCACAGTTTCCATGGAGACCACAGTCTCCTTTCCCTCCTGAGAAAGCGTCAACAGTGAGTGAACATGAGGCCATTCATACAAATTGTTTCCTAATCCTGTTATTTCTCATTTCCATGCTGAAATGGATATTGGATTACAAGTGTGCCGGGAGTGGAGGGAGGAAAGGTTGCAGGTTTGCATGCATGTTGCAGAATGGACTGATGAAATGTTTACAGCACTTTAATGACTATATAAGGGTTATGAACTTTTATTTGAGTTGTGGCTGTACTGAGCTGTTAATGTGAGCACGCTAACATGCGGGTGTAATGTTTACTATATTCACCTCCTCAGCTTATCATGTTAGCATGCTAACATTTGCTACTTGGCACTAAACACAACGTGCAGACGAGTCTGATGGGAATGTTCATATAGTTTTGCAGCATTTGGACATCAACTAGTAGTTTAAAGTATTTGACAAACTGAAATGTTGACCTCATGGTGGCGTTAGAAGAAAGATCAGGGGAGTGACTTCATCTTCTGGGAACTACCAATGTTTGAACCAAATGTCACGACAATCCATCCAATAGTTGTCGAGATATTGAGGTGGGCAGACGGACTGACATCCTCATCCAAGCCTTTAACTTTTGAAGTCATATCATCTCTTCTCTTCTTCAGTGAGCTCCTTGTTTGTACTTCAGGCAGCATGTAATGTCAAATAAATCACCTTAGTTAGCAGGAGGTTGAGGATGAGATATGGTCACTCCCTCTTCTGTCAGGCAAGCTTGACCTGATTTGTACCGCAGTAATCTCCGACTCTTGTGTGCCGCTTTTGATGACACTTTACCTACACCCCCCCCCCTTTCTTCTGAACTGTAACACAAGACAGAGGGGTTAGCCGCTTCACGGCTCCTGCATTTGCTGGTCTGCTGGATTTCAAAAGGAAGAGCTATCTTTGCACTCCAGAAGCAAAACGTCCCCAGGTCAGGGCTCTATATCATGTCCAGATATGAAAAGTCTGTCAGTGGGGGCAGAGGTCCATGAAATAAACACCTCTTGACCACTGGCCCCCTTTTGAATTCATCATGATTCTGCAACACTCCTCTGCCAGTCAGAGAAAATACACACAGTATCAATTAATAGAATAACAAACCGCTTTAAACTGGACCTGCATCCTCCTAAAGCTCATTTCCAAAGTGCTGTGCTAAGCTTGTTTTCTGCTTATGCCGGTGGTGAAATGATGCCACTTATGTGCTACAGCACCATTCATCATGCTTTGCACACTCGTGTTCAGAAGAGGGGTCTTCCTGCTGGGAGAAAGCGGAGGTTGTATTGGTGGTTCATGGTGTGCATTCACATTACACAGAAAAGCTACTTCAGCCCAGTGAACTAGAACGTATATTACCACTTCCAGTGCACGCTCAGGTTTCCATTTGTTTCCTGATTTACTGTTGGTGTGGATTAAGCCGCGTGGTATAACTATGTTAATCCTCGGCATTACATCATCTTGTTTGTGTTGAGAGTAATGTGTCCGAGTTGGTGAAGTGAATCCAATCTTTTCTGCTTCTGCAGAATAAAAACAGCAGCGATGGATTTTACAAATCCAATTAGTAGTTTCTGCCTGGCTCACACTGCTGATTGTGAGAGCTTGCTATTGTATATTAATGGCAAGAAGTAATTAGCGAAGTGAAGAGAGTCCATTACAATCATCATTGTTATCATCTAATCAGGGATATTACTTATAGAGGGAGAAGGATAACTGTTCCTCAAGGGTATGGATCATTAATAAGAACAGGGGAGGGTCAGGTTGTTCTGACTTTAATGATACTTTCCACAAGATCCAGTGCTGAGGAGATTCAATCTAAAGTCAAACTGATATTTGAAAGTATATAAACCATGACTCTGCAGATTCTGTGCATATATTCATTTAAAAAACATTTGTGGAAACTGAGTCTGGGTGACCTTCTGGGTGAACTTTGCAGTGCATTGTTTACTGTATAACTCACAAACGTCAGCATAGTGTTGCTTATAAACCACTAGCATACCCGCCGCTAAGAGGGGGTCAAAGGGTACAGATGAGCCCGGCCCAAGGCTCAGGGGGGGCCATGCAAAGGTCTATGGTGATAATGCTACACTGTGAACCACAAATCCGTGTTGAAATCAGCAGGATGAGAGCTAGTTAACGTTAGCTAGTTAGCGTTAGCTAGTTAACGTTAGCTAGTTAACGTTAGCTAGTTAGCGTTAGCTAGTTAACGTTAGCTAGTTAACGTTAGCTAGTTAGCGTTAGCTAGTTAACGTTAGCTAGTTAATGTTAGCTAGTTAGCGTTAGCTGTTAGCTCTGCACAGTCCTGCTTGGCTAAATAACCGAGCTAACATTAACATTGCATTGAGTTCCATTATGATGCGTTCAACCTCTACACAGTAAAGATTAGTATGTGTGAGGTAAATTATAACATTGTTATGATGTGTTCAAATTAAATCTTATAAAATGTAGTTTTTGGCTAGAAATTGAATAAATACAGTTGTTTGAAGGCGATATGAAATAGATATTAGAGGGAATTATGGCCTTTTTTAACTTCCTAACATTGGTTCAAAGCCACATTTATTACATAAATAAAACTACATGTTATATATGTAAATAAAAATGCAATAATTATTGTCTCCTTATGATTTGGATTGAGTGTTTATCCAAATAACCACTACACACGTAGATAACAATAATAAAGTAAAAGGATAACATTTCACATGTTTGACTTTGTGAAGCTTTGGATGAGGGGGCCCTATTTGGAAAATGTTGTCCCCCTCTCCATAATTACTTAATGGCTGGCCTGACCTATCAATGTCAGAAGTCTGTCTCTTTGTTTGTATTCTGCTCAGAAAGTGCAAGGCAGCATCGGCAGCTCCTGCACACTCAGTATTACGTTTGTCCTCCTCTATAGAAAGCAGCATTAGCTGCCTGTCTGTCATAATGGGTCAAAATGTGGTGATGGTAAATGACCAGACTGTCAAAGCTCACAGAGTAACAAACTGAGGGCAGCAAAGGCTTTAATGTTTCTTTATTTCCATATCTTTTACATGGATCAACAGTAATGATGCTGACTTGTTGCCAGGGACATGTAGCTTTAGCCTCAGCCTTTTATGTACGATAACATAGTGGTTGTTTCAGCCAACAAAACAATGTTTGCTGGTTAAATGAGAAGCCTGCTTTTGTTTCCCATTGTTTTGAAAGTTGCTAAACATTTTCTGGGGTGACGTTGTCATCATGCGTTACAGAAGGCAGAGCAGAAGTGACTGTGAGGCAGCAGAGCCTAACAGCAAACAACTTGTTCTGGCACTTAAGGCCAGAACAAGTTAAGTATTTTTGTAATTGTGCTCGAACAGGCCTCACCACTCAACTGATTCTCCATTCACAACATCCTCTACAATTCATTAGCAAGTGCCTCCTCACTAAGGTCTAGTATTAGCGTCAAATTACCGATAAGCAGGAGAAAACGCAGACAGCTGAAATACACCAGGTTGCCCACACAATCACACCTCCTTCACTTTGTTTATAGTTTTTTTCCCCTTCACTCCGTCCCCTCACAGTTAAAACCCACCGCTCGTCTCATTGATTTAGGGTTATAACGTTAGTGGCAACTGGGCTGCAGAGTGGAAGAGGTCTGGGATTAACGGGGCTAATGATAAGAGTGCAACAGTAATTTGTGTCACCGAATTCAATAGCTCCTGCTGTGGCGCGCTACAGCTTGTGGAGCCTTTGGGGATTTCATTTCACAAAGACAAATGGATGTTCCAGGCACAGCTGAATTTTGGGCAGGCAATTAGCCTAATCACTGGTAGCATGTCTCAAGTGCCGTGTAAACATGCAATGAGACGACGTAGTGAGAGACCGGTGCACCACCAAGGAAATGGCCCATTTGTCCTTTCCTGGATTGGCAAACAGTGGCAAAACATCAGAGCAGGAAGAGTGCATTTGGACATTGAGGGCCAAAAAACAAGAGCAACTTTCTTTTTTCAGCCTTAGGTGTTTGGACAGACATAAATACTCCATCTGAGAGCCAAACAGGCTGGTAGAGAAGAACTTTTTACTCATTACAGCCAAATGTACGAGCATGAGGCTGGTGGTAATGTTCACATCCTTCTTTCCCTCATCTGGAAGTTAGGATTAGAAGAGATTCAGCCACGCTGGGTGTTTGTGCTCATAAGGAGGTTTCAGAAGTATGGTAATCGCTCCCACAAAGTCTTACTAAGGCATTAAAATGAAAACAATTCAAACAGCATTGAATTACTAATCAGAGTTTTATTGAGGAAATGTAAACTATCTGGCTGGCGATATAAAGTGGAAACATTTCTACGATTAGATTTCAAACATGTGGAGGACATGTGTAGTCATGAGAATAATTTAATAGAGGTATTATATTAGGTATAAACACTATTACACACAGGCATGTAAGAGACCAACGCTTTCAATGCAAATTATGTTTCTGTGTCTGCAGAATTACCATTTATGAGCACTAAAATAAAGAAATAATAGGCAGAAAATCTGGACGTAAAGGCTTTAGAGAGAAGAAATGTCTATAGGCTTATAAAAATTCACAGTCCATGACTTACTGGGTTCTCCCCCATTGCTGGGCCAAATTACATATCACCCACATGCATGAGCAAACACAGCCAGGGGTTCTGTGAGCAAATCAAACGCATATCAAACTGCTCAGGATCCAATGACTGACTTCAAATGGTGCCTGTTGTTTGCGCTGTTCAGCATTTGTAGCTCTCAGCTGTTGACTCTCTTTGGAATTAAAATGTTGATTTTCCTGTGTTTCCCGCACATGTTCTTTGATTACACTAAAGACCACACTGGTTCTGTGCATTATGGAGAAGAAAAGAAAGCCTATCTGTTGTGAAGGAGCCATGGCTGAAAACACATCTCGCCGTGGTATATCTGAGCTCAGCCTTTGAAGACATAAGTCTGCTAATGCTTCCTGTTGGACCCGAACTTCAAGAGCTTGTTTTAATTGCTCCCAGAGAAAGAGGTGAATGGTTAAGGAGTAACAGATTCTATGTAAAGGGGATTACAGTAATCTGAATACAAAATATTGGCAGCTGTTATGTGTTAGGGACTGTAAGAAATTCTTTCTTCTCATCATCCTTCATGTCCTGTCCCATGTGCTGGTTCAAGTCCAAATCCTTTCACATCTGCAGGAAAATAATGTTTAGAAAGTTATCGGATCGCGTCGACGAGTTTGTACCGACATGCCGGCGATGACGACCGTCAAGGTCTCCCTTTCCCCAAGTCTCCCCTGGTCAGCGATGTATTTGGTGTTGGTGGATGAACGTAAAGTAAAAAGTAGGTCTGAACAACCACTTTGGTCCAATCTGGAATGAATATAAGTGAAACTTCTCTTGAACACTCAAAACACATTGATATTACAATCAAAACATCAGCAGTGGTAAAAGATTCCTCCATTAAAAGCCTTTTATGGAAATGTGTAGAATGGCGGGGCATAAAATCAATAAGTGCACACATGCACTCCCCATGGGGAGTCATTAGGAACGTCTGAACCGAATTCCCGCACATACATCAAGCGTGCTGAAACACAATAGACTTTAAATCCTGTTTTTGAATGGCTGACTTGACACGGGGCGGCTTATTGCCATTGTGTTGACACACATTTACTCCAACAATAGAGCTGAGGGGAGATCAAATGTGGCCCTTGACTAATCATTCGTTATCCTGCTAGGCTTAATGACCTGTGTAACGTGACATTACGACCAGGAATATTGCCGGCGAGGAGTCGTCTTAATCTCGTTTCTCAGCCAATAGGCGGCTGGCGTTGAGGAAATGTGTGATTGCCCTTCCAGCAGAATAAAAGATTATACTGCCTTTTCATTTTACAGCCTGCGTCAACTGTGTTTTTAATTAAGATAAAGGAAATGATGTTCCTTCCAGAGAGTGAAGTATACAGAAGAGAGGGGGGGAGGTAAGGACTCAATCTTTGAATCTGGCTCCTCGTGGTCTTTGTATGTTTTTGTGTTTGCAGCTCAGAATTCGATCTTTTCACATTATTTTATTATAAAGTTGCAATATCTCCCTTAACCTATGTGGAGGTCCTTACAATAAGTGCACACAAAGTAAATGACCTTAATGTGAGTGCAGATCGGTAGAGAATAGAAATGTAATCATGAAAAATATTTAATGTCTTCAGCGCTGTTTTCCTTCTTTCCTGTGCGCCATCTTTCTAACCAACGAGGAATTTCATAATGAGCAATAAAAGCGCGACTGGACAGTTGCATCTTGTTAGTGCCGCTGCAACATAAGTTCCCTATCGTGCCAGATGTTAATTGGATAATCAATCTCTCCTAAATTGTGGTGGTCTAAGGCCTTCGCGTAGTGCTTCATCAATGTCACTGTCAGCAGCGCCTCTGTCCTCCTCTCCTCCCCTCAGTCAGCCCCAAAGTTCAGGGAGTTACCGTGGAGGAAGTAGCTGTGTGGATCTCTCGGGCTCGCAAAGGAAAGAAAGAAAGAGAGACGGACGGATACAAATAGGCGGCAACAGCTGTCCAGGTGATTTATATATCTTTCCAGGACAGGGAATACACCTCAGCTGATACCTGCTACCTTTGACCCTCAGCCAAGCTTTTACAAGTGATCTTGTCAGGAACCCTGGGAGGCTTTAATCTCGCCCTCTGCAGCCTGAACTCTAATGGCAGATGTTTATGAAAGCCCCCCCCCCCCCCCCCCCCTCCCACTTAACTTCCCTGATGGAATTCAGGTGGCAGGAGCTAACAACATATGGAAAGTCCATTAGAGACTGCATTAGAAACGACCTTTTAAGCCCTGTGTCTGTGCTATATTTCATCGTTTTGGACATTAGCTGCACGCAGGCTCGATCCGCTCGGACTCGGGTTGAGTCTGAATGGATTAGGACGTCTATTGATGTCTGAATTTGTGGGGGAAATCTGACGAGTGGTCTGTCCAGTGTTGAAAAGCAAAAGAGAAACACAGTGGGCTATTAATTGTGTCAGAAATGTGTTTTGAAGTCGTTAGTATTACTCTGGAGGATCAGATCAGAATCAACGTGTTTGGTGCACAACAATGGACATAGTAAGAGAAAGAAAATCTCAAGAATAGATCTGGTTTTTAAATGAAAAAGTTCTCAGTGCAAAGCATAAATAATGTGTGTAATGTACAGAGATATCAGGTTGAAATATGTGCGTTAATGTAGCACAGATGTGGAGGCTCAACGTTAACGTGTCCATGCGGTGGGATACGAGTGATGAGCCCGGCTGGATGTTCTCTCTGTCTGAAAGGCTCAGGGTCTGTGTTGTCTAAATGTTTGTGTGTAAAGTGTTGGTTATTGATGTGATGCCAGAGAAACGCTCTCTCTTTCTGCTCTGCACAGGGATGTATGCTAAAATGAAAATAAATTGGATTTTGATTTTACTTGGTGTGAATTTAAATTCACCCAAAAAGTCCCTTCTGCTTCGTCAGGACTTTATCCTAACATAAATCACCTGACCTCGCACAAGTGGAAACTGTTCACATTGAATGAAACATTGACGTCTGAACTATTAGATTTCTAGATATCGTGTTCAGCATAAGTAAAAAACAAAACAAAGAATCTGTGCTTCGATCAACCAGCAGTCCTCTTTTAGCACAAATCAGATTTCCGCCGCCGCATACGCTTCCATTGTTGGACTCATTTGCATCTGCAGGCCCAACATAAATGTCACGCTGCACTCTCTGGCTCATTAATAATAAAATGCAACACAAAGCTTGTGTGGCATTTCTGGCAATTAACGGACTGACTGTTGTAATTTCAAACGCTGCCCTTAGGGGTCCGATATGCATATGATAAATATTTAAATGAAACTGCAGTCAACAATCAGCCTGGGAGAGCCAGATTCAGGCAGCAGCTATTTAGCCGGTGTCAGTCACTTGTTTAACTGTGAGTCTGCTCACCCTGTAGCTGAATGTGTAGACGTGTTCCCATCCGCACGTTCCACTGCAAGACAATTCATGCCGGGTCACCCACATTTAATTCAATTGCGGCTTTGGTTTTATTCGTATAACTGCACTTAATTACACTTTATGTAATCTTTATTCGTCTGCGTAGAGTATGTGTAACATCATGTGTAAGAGCCACAGTCTCATCCTGCACGTTATATATACTTCTAGTCACATGATCATGTGCTCATCATGCAGCAGTAAATGTACAACGGCTTGTTTATCGCATTTCACAATAGTAAATTCTGCTTTACAACATTGACATTGTATTTGTTTGTAATATAAAATGTTAGTGCTTGTAGTTTCTGTGTTTATAGTGTAATTGTGTTTTACCCGATTTACTGCCGTGATAACTAATAGCCGTGCAGATACTAAACTTTAATTTAGTTTTTATTTGTGCTCTGCAAATGACAGTAAACTGCTCTCGGTAACGCGGCTCCAGATGTCACCAGGGGGCTCTACTGCCTGCGAGTCCTCTGTCATCTTATGCTTTACCAAAGCAAAGAAAGACAGTTGTTGCACCTGAGAGGGCCGTTTACTCTGCACACAATTTGTGTTTTGGTACTGTGCGTACCTAAAACCCAAATGTAGTCTGTGGCGAACACGAGGAATACAGCGCCGGGTGTTGGAACAATGCTCCTCTCTAGTGCAGCTCCTCTTTCACATTTACAAAGTTGAGGGTTTTCTTAGATGTAAATCTTTCCTGGTGCAACTTTAAATAAACAACAGAATTACTTTCCCTAAACAAGTACCATCAAAGTGCTCAAGTAGCCATGTGTATGCATGTGTGTGTTTATCTCTCCATCCCAGCGGAGCTATTCCTCCAGGCAGCTGCTGCTGCTGCACATAAGTCTGTGCTTAGTCAACCTGCCCGCATGAACAACAGCTAGAATATAAAACACTGCAGATGTTGTCCGACGTTAGACAGCAACACAGAGTCTGTGGTCTAAAGTGCTTCATCCAACACGACCTCTGGGTAACATTTGTTATTCTCACTGACTCCCCCATTTAGAATCTCTAAGCTCTATATAAACGCTTTGTACAGTATATATAAAAGGACATGTTGGAAGTGTTTATTCATGCATCTGCATTATTACATTACTATTCCTGAGGCAGAGCTATAGCTGGTGTTAATGTAGGCTTAACAACATTATTTATTTACTGTTTTAAACTATTTAAAAGAGTTAATGAATACTTAATATCACACTAAATGTGTTGGCATTAATTATTCACTAATGCAGTGTGCTCTGCCTCCACATGTTTCCATCTCTTGCAGCTGTGAATGACTTTCTCCAGAGCGTGAAGATGGACAAAACATTTTTACACAACGTCAGCGTTTATAACATTTATCATGCACGCTTATCAATTATTCATATTCTCACTGACAGAGCGTGTTAAAATAAATGACAGCACTTATGATGCTCTTGCAAATGTTTCTTCATCTCAAACACTTCTGTCACTCAGGGATGGTGTCCGTGTGCTCCCGCTGTGCAAATTAGATTCAAACTAGTTTAGAAAAAGGATTTAAGGATAACTGCGACTGTGAGGCTTGTTGCCACCTGGTTCTTAAAAGAGCTTTGTGCTGTTGATATTACATTTAACAGAGTCGACTCTGACACAGGGGTCGGGAACCTTTTTGACTGGGAGAGCCATAAAAGCCAAATATTTGTAAATGTATTTCCTTGTGAGCCATACTGTCCGAGGTCCGTGCGACACTCTTCTCCTTTCCTCCGCTCTGTCTCTGACTGTAGGTGTGTGTGCACGTGTGTTTGTGTTGGGAGCGAAGCCCGGCCCTTCTCGAAGCAGAGCTCAAAATTGTCTGCGAGCCATATGGCGTCATCAAAAGAGCCATAGGTTCCCGACCCCTGCTCTAACATTTGCAATTATTTAAATTTAAATGATTAAATGTTGCTCTTATTAGTGAAGACATGTTACTGTTGACAGGCTTCAGTTAAAGGAATAGTGTCGAGGGTTGCATGAACACGCTCTGCACCGTGTGTGAGCTGCTGTATGGAGCTCGGCCTGGGACCAGCTGATGCTGGCATCAAGACAGGAAGCGAGAGGAAAACGGATAAACTGGTTCCCTCCAAAGTTCAAAAATGTTCCAGCTCCTCTAAAGTTCACTAATCAATAATAAATAAAAGAGATAAAACTTATGTTAGTGACCTTTAGAGGTGCTGCTCTGAGTGTTTCTCTGCTTCCAGTCCTTTCGCTCGGCTAAGCTGAACTGCTTCACTCCCGGCTCTGTCTTCGAGGTCAATGCACAGACATGAGAGAGCTGTCTTCTCATCCAGGTGACAAAGTGAAAAGTGTATTTCACAAAATGTTAAACTTTTCCCTTAACCTATGCAGATATAGGAGTGGGATTTTAAATCGCCTTATACATCGTGATGTACTGGAATGTATAATTACACAACCGACAAATCAACACATGTTGATGCTTTAATCAACTAACGCAACAATAAAGGTCATAGTCATAAACTATGCTTTATATTGTTGCATCACCCTCCTCTGCTATAGAACTCATTACAAGAAGCCTTAAAGCTCTAGTAGCACGATCAAGCTAGCTGCAGCTGGTTAATCAGCAGCGGAGCCGCATCATCCCGTCTCTCCCTCCCTGCTTGTTCTGCTCGCTGCTTATTTGATTTGGATAAATGAAAATAAACAAAAGCGGGCAGCAGATTTCACCACAGTGAAACCGTATTTCCCAAATGTTACACCATCTGTTTGTCTAGCTCCCCGATCACTTCACCTGACTGTCAACAAACTGTGAAGATATCTTGTTTCCTCTGCTGCAGTACAGCGAGGGGTGAGCTTGTTATCTGTGGCGAGACAACTTCAATCTATTGGAACTGTGTCCTGCGTGTCCCTGTGCCGCCGCCTGTTGAAAAATACATGATGATATTGCTTACGAAATACACAAGCTCATCCTCCCCCGGGTTGCCGGGGTGTAGATGGTATCCGTGTTTCCTTCGCCGTCAATTCAGCTCTCATTGTTTACCAAGAGAGCATAACACAAAGCGCAGTATGAGGCAGTGTACCCGTTCAAAAGATGGGCAAGGAAGTCAGTACCAACTGTGCAGTAAATGCCATTATCTATGGTCTGCATATTGAGAGGCACTAAGGGCATCAACAACAGCGTGTTGTGTGTGTTGCCATGCTGTGAGCTGCCTTTCAATGCATTTCCAAGGGCAGCTTTGGAAATGCACTATAGGAGCCCAGAGATAGAAAACAATATTCTCAATAGGCCATCAGCTCATGTTCTTTTCTCAGTGGCGAGAGAGAGGGACAGAGAGAGAGAGCGAGAGGGAGTGGCACTACCATGACCTTCAAAAGTCTCAGAGGAGAGGTGTTCCCCTCGGGGCTCTCAAGTGCGGTGCAGCCGGAGGGCAATGTCGTGCAATTCCATTGTAGTTTAACCGTGTCGAGGGAGGCCGTGAGTGCACAATTCCCGGTATTACCCTTATTGAACTTGAACAAAGAGGTGTTTTCTTTCACAAACAGATACACTGGATGTTTTGTTTGTTTTCTCAAGTCAGGGTAGTTGGATGAGACGAATAGGTAAAGCTGCACCAGGTAAGATTTCAGTGTGATATCTATCAGAGGTGTAATTCTGGTGTGTCGCCTCCTGAGCCTCTCGTCCCCTCGAGAGTGAAGCCTCCCAGAGTTGTGTTGGGAAACATGAGCGTGCAGTGTGGTGTGCAGCTTGTAAAAATCCTATTTTTCGAAAAAAGATAATTTCTTGTTGGTTGTTATTTACGGCCACCTAACAAGGCACCCCGTGCACACGAGTTCTCTCCTCTTTCAGAAGCAACGCAACTGTTGTTGCTCTGCAAAAAGCCTCTCTGGGAAGACGTCTGCACATCCTAACAACAACCGTCCATCATAGTTTTCTAACCTTAACTAAGATGTTTTTGTTTGGTGAACTTTAACCACAGAGATGACGGATCAGAAAATGTTCTTTGTTCATGAGTGGGTTTTGGCATTGTCAAACCTTGCATTCCTAAACACATTGTTTAGCTTTGAGGATTTTGTGCAGAGAACAGAGCAGCTCTTCTGCCCTCACTGTGTGTGCAGGTGCACGGCTCTGCAGAGAGCTACACACACACTTCAAATCAAGTTTGAAGACATTAGTGGGCCTTTGAAGTTTTTACTGGAAGCCAATGTGAGACTGGAAAACAAACCGTAAACAACAGTTGGACCGAAGGTGTTGTGAAAATGAATTATAGTGCAGTAACAAGGAAACAGGATTAACAAGTGTCCATGTAGCTTTGTTTTCTGACTTCTCACTGTTCCCAGCGAGCAGAGAGCGTACGGGCCACCTGGAGCTCGCAGCATCTTTATTCAGAGAGCTCTGACCTTTACGTGAGGACGATCCGATCTGAACTTTTTAGAAAGGCGCTGGCGTCTTCACTGTCGCGCTTTTTTTGATGACACTTTCCCCGGCGTCCTGCCAGAGACGAGCCCTTATAGACCAGCTGTCAGCCACAGATCCATAAAAACTAACTGGTCAACAAACTCTCAGGAAACAGACCTCTGGGTGTCACTAATGTTACACGTGATTAAAACGACATCGCTGGTGTTTTGTTAGAGCCAGCAGATTTCTTTGTGTTGAGTGGATCAGTGTCAATGTGAGAGGTCGAGCTCGCGTTCTGCTCGGAGAGAAACTAATTCAATATCTGTATTTAAAATATGCAACACTTGACTGACAACATGATGGATAGCATTAGGCAGAAATATTGGTGTTTTATTTGTAGGATTGTGCCAATGGTTTATGTTGGAACCTGGCGTTGATGCTTCCTCCCTTCAGACGAGGCCGTTCGCTGCCATTCAGTCAGCATGAAACACGCAGCGAGACGATTCATCACAGCAAACATGCAGCTGTAATTCAGTTTGCTCAAAGTTTCTGTTTTATTGTTATCTGATCTGAGTTGAGTGTTTTCATATGACTGCTGCATACATTTATTGCTCACTTGCTGTCAATCATGAGAAACATGCACAGTCAAAAATGGAACTTTCCTGCAGGAAATAACCGTTAAAACAACATGTTGTGGCCAAAATATCCTGCACAACTGTGACTGTTTATAACATAGAGAGCAGACCAAACACAGAACAGAGAAGTGCATTATGTTGCATGTGTGTTTTGAGTTTTTCAGGATGTTTTGATTCTCTTTTTGTCACCATTGGAATCCATTTGACTGAAACTATTAACTTCTAACTGCTCACAAAGGCTGTGTTTGATCCAAAGGACACTTTAGTTGCTCATGAACCAGAATGATAAAGAAAGATATGTACAGTATATCGTGATTAAAAGTGGTGCTGTGCAGTCACAGTGCGGAGTATGAGGAAGAGTAGTGTAACAAATAACGTTGACAAAAAAAGAGAGAGGCAGCGTTACTTTGTGCAATTCTGCTTTAAATGGAAAGCGAGACAAATAAATAATACTGGCCCATAGATGCAGAGAAGAAGAGAAGTTCAGTCGTATTAAAAACACGGTCGGGACTGAACTTCTCCAATACTCCTCCAGTAACAGTCAAACAAGCGCAGCACGGTTTGTAATGGATCTTTTTCACGGAGAAGCTCAAACTCAAGACAGCCGACCACAATATGTTCGACACATCATGTGATCGTCCAACAGACGGATGTCAAACTGCTTATCTGGTGGCTCAAAGTGGGAGATGTGTGAAGAGATTTCCTCTTTGCTGATATCAAATATTTGTGTGACCTCGCACCTCGAACACCTCGGTCGCCCTTAAGCAGCTCTGGATATCTGAGAGTAATCACAAGAGATCTGGTAGAGACGGCGTGAAGACAAAGAGGGTGAACTGGTCAACATTAAGAGCGTCCCCGCTGCCCCCACATCTCATCATTATCCCGCTGCCAATCTAAAGCTCAATAAAATGCAAATCAAAATCACCGCTGTTCTCTCTTCGGGAGATTTATACATTAAAGTGCAGCAATAAAAGGAATACGCTGAGGTTTAAGGTCATG
>NC_041364.1:3294975-3382475 GCF_900634415.1 Cottoperca gobio
GAAGTATTGAATGAGGTTTATATATAAAGTATTTATATATGAAGTATTTATATTTGAAGTATTGAATGAGGTTTATATATAAAGTATTTACATATGAAGTATTTATATTTGAAGTATTGAATGAGGTTTATATATAAAGTATTTATACATGAAGTATTTATATTTGAAGTATTGAATGAGGTTTATATATAAAGTATTTATATATGAAGTATTTATATATAAAGTATTTATACATGAAGTATTTATATTTGAAGTATTGAATGAGGTTTATATATAAAGTATTTATACATGAAGTATTTATACATGAAGTATTTATATTTGAAGTTTTGAATGAGGTTTATATATAAAGTATTTATATATAAAGTATTTATACATGAAGTATTTATATTTGAAGTATTGAATGAGGTTTATATATAAAGTATTTATATATGAAGTATTTATACATGAAGTATTTATATTTGAAGTATTGAATGAGGTTTATATATAAAGTATTTATATATAAAGTATTTATACATGAAGTATTTATATTTGAAGTTTTGAATGAGGTTTATATGTAAAGTATTTATATATAAAGTATTTATACATGAAGTATTTATATTTGAAGTATTGAATGAGGTTCCTCACTCAGAGGTCGTCTCTGACGCACAGCTTCATGTTGAGGGCGGATCGTCTCGATGAATGAAAGTGTGATCTTCTCTTCATCAGCACGTTGTGAAGTTGATCTTGTCTGCAGCTTTGTGCATGTTCTAAATGAACACAGAACATTTAGCAGAAAGGTGTCACCTGCATCCCCTTCTAGCTTCTTCATGAAACCAAACATACCCTTTGTCCAAAAGAGACCCTTCAACTCTGTCACTCACAACTATTCAGTTTGTGCAGATGCTAGCTCTCTGTAGCTACATCGTACCAATTACCCAGCATGAGTGATAGGCGGTGGCGTGGAGGGCTTAGGCATACACCGGGGTCACTGATGCTACGTCTCAATTAACCACACAGCTACACATGGGCTCTGCCGTGGCCCTTATCTCGTATTTATGGAATAACACAGAGACAAACACAAGCGCACTGTCAAGAGGCGAGACCCACAAGGTCGGCCGTAGTTACTGCTGTATATGTGCAGCTGCTGCACAGGGACAGGAAACTCTACAGAGAAGTAGAATTGGAAAACGTTAGCTCTCGGAACCTATACAGCTGAGCTTCAGCTTCTTTCCTTGTTAGGTGTCTTGATTTATGGAGCAACCTACAGATGGGTTTCTGTCTTCAAGTTGAAAAAGTTAACTTTTCTGCTGCACAAAACCACAAAGTCTCAAACACACGAGTAGTTTTGAATCCATCTCCTGTGTTATTGGATATCTTAAATGACATTTGTTTTCTTCCTGAGACTTAGAAGATCAGCATCATTTTCATGTCTGTTGAATATGAAGCTGGAGCAGGAGATGTTGAGCTTAGCTTAGCATAAAGAGAGCGAGCGCTCCCAGCTAGCCTGGCTGAAACTAAAAAAATGTAAAAGCTTGTGCGAAATGAACTAAATCAGCTCGTTTAAAGCTCATTAACACGTCATCTTCTCTTCTCACCTTATTTTAATCTATTTTATTGAAATCTTTATAAAATCAAAACAGGTGCAACTGTACAAGAATGAGAGAAGCCATCTTTAAATCCCCCCCCCCCCCCCCCCCCCCCTTGTTTCAGGTGGAGCCTCTCCCAGCATGCATTGGGGGAGAGGTGGGCCCAGTACATCATAGGGCTTGTATTAGAATATTTAAATCACTTTTATGTGTGTGGAAATGTTGCTGATTGACAAAGTATATAACGTGCTCTGCAGTGAGCCCAGTGTCACATACTGTATGTCACTGCACCACACAGACACTTCACATCTTATCGTAGTAAACAACAGATGTTAACACCAATATAAAACTTTTTTTTTTGGCCATTTCAACTCTGAATAATCTCCATCCTGCACACGAGCCTCGACATAATGAGCTTCAGCAGATTCAGAATTGTAATCCATGTGCTAATGACCATGGCATTTTTGTCTTGCTTCATTATGGAGATTTAATGCAGACAGAGAGGCTTTCAAATCACTTTTTATGACAAGTGAAACGCAATCAAAGCTTGCATTAAGAGGTTCGTTAGGTGACTCTTAAGGCTTTGTGGGATCCAATTTGCATCTCGAATCCAAGAACTAACAGCGGAAAACACACAGCGTGCATACAGATCGCTCTCATTATGGGCGCTTCTCTCTTCCTGAATGTCCACAGATTATCATGGTGTCTGCACTTGACAAGAAAAGCTACACAACGTATGATAATGCGTAGCAATGCGAATAATATGAAAAACAAGGTCGAGAACCCATATTCTACTCGTGACGACAGTGTGCGGTGTGATTCCAAACGCTTTGTGAAGACTTAACGAGCTGCTATGCCACGAGCTTGTGATTGGATTCATATAGCTGCTCTCTAACACGCTCACTGTTGCCTCTCAGCAGCTATAAAAGGACCAAAGCTTACAGAGTGCAGAAATACATTACAGCTCCAGTGACAACTTGTTATGTTAAAAGGTGAGTTTGTACTTCAGTAAAGATATTTTTACACGTGGCAGAAACAAAGCGACTGTAACCTACATTATGTCAAGATGGAGCTAGTCTTTATGCAAAAACATACGTTAGACACATGTTAATGACACAAAGGGGCCGCAACAGACACACACTTTGCATTTCTGTTGATTCAGGTGGTTGAATGTGCTCAAATATAATTGTATGATCATCTTTGTTCATTTCTTTGCAGGTGACAAATCAGAAAACACACACAAGGACAAAGACAGGTGGATTTTCTGAGGCTCTATGTTTTTTTTAGCTCTTTTAATGAAAACAACTTCTAACTTTTTCCCAAAAATGGCATCATGAGAGTAAAGCTGCAGAGCTGGGTGATGATCCTGTGTGGCTTCATTTCTATCAGCAACTTCTTTTGATTCATTTTTCCTTATAAGAATGTTTGTTATAGCCGCTTTAACTCAAATGACAATGTTTCCTGATGTATTCTTCTCATATGTTCATGCTGCACTGCGTCTTTGAAGATTTGGATTGTCATAGAGCAGCTTCACATTTCATTTCGTGTGTGTGTGTGTGTGTGTGAATGGTTATCACTGAGCTGATGTGCACCTTGTATGGAGCCTCTGACTCTGTACCATGTATTTAGTGAAAGATACAAAGATCCACTGTGTGTAATTCACAATAAACTAAACTACTGAGAAATGCAGCACCAACAAATAAAGGAACATTTCCCAATAGATGACTGGTAGTTCCTAGTTTGGCATCTCTACTATTAACAGCACTCGACTGCTTTCAGGGTTTAAGTCATTAAAACACACATTTTTATTTGCACATCTACCCGATTAAAGGGGAACCTGAGACACTGCAGCAGGTGACCTTCTGCCTCGCAGCAGCACCGAGCGGAGAGCACAGGAGGGAAAGTATTCTGTCTTAAACTGGCCTTGACAGGTCGGACTTTTCAAAAGCAAGAAAAAGCACTTTCCTGATGAAACGCAGCGAGAGAGAAAAGAACAAAGCCGGTGGAGCTTTTCTTTTATTTGAATCCATGTTCTACCAAAAGACACAACTCAGGACAACAACATGTGATGTTCTCCATTTACTCTTCAACATTTCTCCCCCCCAAGTCATATAAGTGCTATCGAGGATACTGTACCTTTGAAGTATAATAGACCCAGGGATAGCTGTAATGCTGCAGAATGTGCCACAGTGCAGTTACACCCGCAGTGATATACAGACCTGTCAGGAAAATCACCCAAATCAGGTCAGATTTGCACTCAAGGCAAATGGACAACTCTGGCCCAGACAGATTTAATCAGCGTCTGATTTACAACCTCTACCCACTTAATGTCCCGGTGCCACGTCCCACATCATACACTCATTTGTTTTCCTATCAAAGAACTACAATAAATCTGCGGAGAAAAAGGGAACATTTGGGATTGAAGGGTTTTTTTTCTTGTCTGCTCTCAACCCGCCTACACCGGGTAATGGCCATGAAATGGGGCAGAGAGTGATAGTAAAAGGAAATCTAATATTATTGTGCCAAACACAGCCGTGCAACCGGGCATACGGCACAGTATTATAGTGTTATGGTATACGCACCTGGATTCTGACGTGTGATAACCAGCAGTTACTGAGAGCCTGAAACTGCTACATTGTCCCGACAGCAGGCGGATTAGTTCCAAACATTTCCACAATAAACATTGGATTTTGTTTTCATGCTCTACTTGTTAGTGGACACTTTGAAGCCCAAAGCACAGAATACAAAATTGCATGAACACACGTTTTTAAAGTAAACATCGGAGCACAGAACTCTTAGAAAGGTCGGCAGGTGCGACTGGAAGCTGTAGAAGAGTCAATGATGAACTTTGAACCTCAGCTTTGAAGCCAACATTTACAGAAAGCGTGCAACAACATAGTTACTTCATGATGTCCACTTGCAGGAATGCTTAGACATGTGATGTCTGTACAGCACATATTAAGTTAGAGATAAGCTTAGCTTAGCATAGAGACTGTAACCAGCTCATAATGCTCCGCGCTCTGTCCAAAGGGTTAACAGGGAGTTGTGAGCAGAACTGAAGTGACGTCCCGAACCTGCAGATTTTATTACCTGCACATAACTACTTTATGTTTTTGTAAATGAGATATAATTCAATTCAATCATTGTTATTATATTTATATAGTCCCATATCATAGCAGAATAGAGAGCTGCAGGCAAGCTGTGTTTCCAGCCTTTACGTTGAGCTGCGTGAACAGATTTGTTCATCTTCTAATATAACTCAAATAAGCGTATTTTCCAAGGTGTCAAGCTGTTCCGTTTTTATTTCCTGTTATCACAAAATGATCATTATGTGGTCGCCAGAATTCTTTGCGAAAAACATTATTTTACGATATTTTTATGATCATAAGGAAACGTTTTATTTGATGATCTTGAGAAATGAAGCATGTTACAAAAAACATCTTCAGGACCTTCTAATGCCTCACATCACACCCAACATGAACACACACACACACACACACACACACACACACACACACACACACCTGGATTCACATCAGTAACAAAGAAAACAGCGACTAAATGGACATGAATGCTGCAGGTCTGCAAGCTGCTCCATTGTTTGAGCTTTAATCAGCTGTGCGGCTGCTGTGACCCAAAACCCTTCTGTGTCCTAATGAAAAGTCCATTTGGACGACGAGCAATGTTGCGTCCTCCTCTCGTGTGGGCTTATAAAACGAGGGTCTACACGGGGGGATTGAGGAACACTTGTCCTCCATTCTCAAATGAGATGAAAGAGACCATGGCGTTGCATCAGATTAAACATTCACAGCAGTCATTAGGGAATCAACAGACATCGCATGAAATACTACAGTGAAAAAGAAACGGCGAGCGTCCTGGAAGTGAATTTATGCCATTAGGGATGGAGATGGACTCAGAGATGGACTCGATTCAAGTGTGTCGGTCAGAAATGAATACAACGCAATTTAAATTTCAAATAAAGCTGTGGCACTACTAACTATCATCAAGTCACACGATGCTTATTCCGCTTGGAGGCTTAATATATCTATGGCTACTTCAGCAGGATAGACTCATGGGAAATAAACTCAGTGGCTTCATAAGCGTTTCTCCTCCTCATGGCAGTCTGTTGGAATCACTCTCCATTCTGAAATAAGGTCATTATGGGCTGTTCTTGTGAGGGCACGATGGGGCATGTGTGAGTGGGTGCTGTCTTTATCTCATAAATACAACCCTGAGCAAGCTGCACAACATTCAGAGGCCTGTAAAGGCCACACAACGTTTCATTGTGTTTATGGTTTATAACTTAAACTTAAAGAATTAATTCATTTACATGCAGCCTCGCTGATTCTTTACGCACCAATTCCAGTTTTTGGGAACAACACAGAGGCTGTGTTTACTTACACGAGGAGAATATACATTGTGCATGTTATTCAAGCACTCCTCTGCTCACCTGTGAGAACATTTCAGTGTCTATTCATCCTTATTTCCCTGCTAACCTACAGACCAATGAATTCACATTTCTCCAGCCACCTTTTTGTGTGTGTTTCATGCTGAAATCGATGCACCCTTAGTGGGCTTTGAAAGGTTGATGATGCAGAAACACAATTGATCCATTAATAAAACAGTTGAGTCCAATCCATACTGAACAAGAGAAAGAACATTTGGCTGCATTCACTGGCACACACACACACACACACACACACACACACACACACACACACACACTGGACACTATTTTTTGTATCTGGTGGGCTAAGAAAATTCTTGAATAATACATAAAAGGTCAATGATAATAAGATGTCCTGTCGATGTACGTTTATTGAAGTAATTGCACTTGTTCCATCTCCTCACCAAGCGTCTCTCCCCCCCCCCCACCTGCCTCATCGACCCTCTCTGTGTGTCTCTGTCTTGCTCTCCTGTACGGGCCCAGAGGCTGAGCAGAATCCCTCTGGTCATGATTATACGCCATAGTCCAATAAATGTTCTTGACATATTCAAACAACTACCATCAGCCATCACAACATAAAGTATGAAACTAAAAGCAGAAATGTCCCTTAGTGCAGTAAAAGTATACGCATTAGGAATGTCTAATCTTTTGGTTATTAGTTAGCAAGACGCCAGCGTTAGTTTCAGCAGATATCTTTGAGCTACATTAGCGAGTGTCAAGCTAATGTTTTTAAGAGCGTGTTATCACTGAGCGGTTTACACTGGAAAAATATGTGAAATACACAATATGTTGGTCATATTTATAGAGGTCAATGCTAAGATTATCTCAGGCGGGATTTCTGTCTTAACTGACTGACAGGAAATGTGCACGGCTTGAGAGGGAGATGAGATGACGTGCAGCAGAGGTCCATTAGTGCATGAGTAGGCTACATTATGCTACATTGTGCTACATTATGCTACATTGTGCTACATTGTGCTACATTGTGCTACATTGTGCTACATTGTGCTACATTGTGCTACATTATGCTACATTGTGCTACATTGTGCTACATTATGCTACATTGTGCTACATTATGCTACATTGTGCTACATTGTGCTACATTGTGCTACATTATGCTACATGATTATGCAAAGTATTGAGCAAGGTGATGTTTAAGATGAAAACTATCAAACTATGAAGCATCAAGCTTGGTAGATATATCAGGCCGGCTCGGTATGTTGCCAGCTTTAGTAGTTAGCGTTGAAACTGGCGGCACACTATTCACTTGTTCCATTTTAAATCCTTTAGTATTGTACATTTTGTTCTGAAAGAAGTATAAAAAATAATAGAAATATGTTTTGAAATTTACAAAGGATCATAGTAATGCAACATTATTAAAATATGTCAATAACTTAAGCACTAAGCTCTAGACCACAGGCACCACAAGATGTCACCATTTGATGTCATAATGAAAATGTCTGAGGACTGTTGTAGTGCTTGTCCAATTTTCCCTCAGCTCCACGTAAGTGCTCTTAATGTCTGAAGTATGAGATGTGGACAGCATGTCTGGCTTCTGCCTGAAAATAAAAAATCTGGATCGCAGGAGGTCTCTTCAAGCCGGAGCAGAGAAAGTAAATTGTGAGAGGCTTCAGCCCTCTTAAGACACCGCATGGTGGGAGGTCCATTTTCTCTCAATCTCCCCTCTCTCCACAGGGTGTGTGTGTGTGTGTGTGTGTGTGTGTGTGTGTGTGTGTGTGTGTGTGTGTGTGTGTGTGTGTGTGTGTGTGTGTGTGGGTCACAGGCAGGTGGTAGAGTCACTTCACATTGTCAGATCCTTCCACAGATTAAAGACAGAACTTGAGCGTTTTCTTGTTTCACTCGCCGACACTCATCAGAATGATAGGAAGTAAAGGAACACATCCATGTAGTCATGGCCTAGTAATATAGAGAACGCAGACTTCAGCCAAGACCATGTCCTTTCTCGCAATGTAACAAGTGAAAAGTAATTTGTGCCCACTGATTCAGATCTGCTCCAGAACGTAACGGGTTCTTCCTCGGCCCACGCTTCACCCTTCCACCAAGTTTCATTAAAATCAGGCCGGTAGTTTTCCCGTAATCTTGCAGACGAACAGACAAACAAACCGAGCTGAATAAACATAACCTCCTCGGTGGAGGTAAGACATAAGTAAATCCTCTGACAGCTTGTATCTCACAGCAATACTGTTCATAAACCATCTTTACGCTATTTATTCAATCGTTAGTAAAGCATGTTGGTTCTGTTCCAGTAGCATCTTAGCACACTTAGTAACTAGAGATGATGTAAACATTTTAACATTAATCATTTAAACTGTGTGAAGTGTGAATAAATGAGGTAGTAGGGTTAGGACATGAGAGGTTAATTAAATATCACAATAAGTCTTATATCGTATGAAATAATGAATACAGTCTCATTCAACAATGCATGGACGCTCCCTTCTGCAGCCATACACAGAAGGTATGTTTAGAGATATACAGACACACACTGTAGCTGCACCGTCAGACACAAACACACAGATACAAGCGTATACTCTCTGTTATGTGTGTGTTGGGGTGGGGGGGGGCTATCACAGTGTTCCAGATATAGAAGTCTCTTGGTCTCTGGAGAGGCCATCAAGTGCCTCCTTTGACTCTGCCCACTCTCGCTGATGAACCAGACGTCTTTGTTCCTTCACATGGCTTGAATTGAATATGACGTACTGTAAACACGTTGTTTATGCTGCTATTAGACACGCCGGTAGAGAATGTTTTACACCAAAGTTGGCGAATAGCTTGTGATGATATCGGAGCGTTTAGCAGGTAAAGAGGGAAATATTTCTCTGAGTTGGTAGAGACCAAAACCGAGCTAAAAGAAGAGTGACAGTTGATGCAGGTTTAACTAAGAAGTTCTACAAAATAATCCTAACAGACTTCAACAACAGAAGGCTGTGGACGTTACAGTCACATGGTATCAATTCTTTGCCACTTTGAAATTGATCCAAACAAACTATGAACATGTGCGGGGGTCATGGATGTAACGTTGGCACGCCGTTGGTGCAGCTCTACTTCTTGGTCCTCTGGTCGGAGGACAGACTGACGCTGCAGTGACACTATCACTATCGCCTCTAGAGGAACACGTGGTATTACAAGACAGGACGAGCCGAGGCTAGTCAGTTAGCATGCTAACTTCAGCAGACATCTCTTCACACACTGTTGATAATCAAATGTCTGTCCACATTGCACCTTTAAGTGTAGTACAGAATACGGTATAACGTGCACATGATGAGCATAACACTCTCTGCATAACTTTAGCGCTCACAGCCTCTGTAGAGGCTTCGGTCTCAGAGGGGGAAAAGCTGGCCGCAGGTTCCCAGCAGTGCGTTGTGGGGCGTTTGGGTCTGAAGGCTGGGCCTTTGTGCAGAGGGCTCGAGGGCAGTGGAGTGTGGCTCTTTTTTTTAGAGTTTGATTTATAATTGAAAGCTGTGTTTACATCAGCTCTCCGGCCCCCGTAAGCACAGAGAGCAGTTCAAAGCCCGATGAAGGACGAACCCCGAAATTGAACCCATTAAAGTTGGAATTTTTTAGGGAAATTGGAGGAAGGGCCGAAGGTTGGGCCGGTCAGAGAGCGTGGTGTTTACATCCGATTGTACATCACTGTGTGCACTGGTGCTACTCTGAAAGGAGGCCAAGGAAATGTTAAATCACATCTGACAGCTGAGAAATCGACCACGTCCTGGCTCCGACACTTGTGTGTTGGGAAGTTGGGAGACTCTGGAAGCTAATGAGCAATCATTCCAGTTGGTCTACTTTGTGTAATTACATACACAGACTGGCCATGTGGGGACATGCTGCATACAGCGACAATGATTGTAAGTTTGTCTCTTTAATGCCTGCCAGTATCAAAGTGTCATCTGTTAGTGCATTGTGTTGCAGGACGATACAGACAAATATGTAAATATCAACACAACAAAGGTTAGCGGAAAACTCATGCAGTCAAATTACTGTCATTAATACAAAGTTTATTTCTTTATTAAATGGGAATGTCAATTCATAATTCCAAAAAACTGGTAAAACTGATTCAAAAACTTCCAGTTAATATTTACAAAGACACGAAACTCTGGCAGAAATCACAACCCGAAGACTCTTTGTTGTCATCAAGACACAATTTCCTTCGTTCCAAAACTCCTCACAGACGATTACACACAAACTGAATGTTGCTATTTCAGAAGTGAAACGTTCCAGATTGCTAATTAGCGATAATAATATTCAGTGCTTTGACTTTCATGCAGGCAATCACTTCCTCGGAGTGGGCGTCCCCTTGCTCCAAATGGTGCACGTCTTAATTTGGAATTAAAGTTGTGGTATTTTTGATCCTGATTGTGAGACGGACTCTGTTTACTAATCAGTCGGCTGTTTATGCTTCTGCACTTCTCCTAACAAGTATCACCAGTTGGGGGGAGGACACAATAACCTGTATGCTTGTAATGTAGTTTCCTGTGCAAATAATGATCAATTTATGAGATTATAAAGTATTCATGAATGTTTCCGTCTCCATTACCTGTGTTGCTGTGTGGAAACATTCATAATGAAGGTTTAAACAGCTCTCATCCCCGACCATGTAATGCCTGACATCCATGTCTAATTTATAGTGACGCATATTGTACTCTCTTTTTCCACCTGTCTCTCTAACTGCAGTAAACTTTGTATAATTTTGCATTCATCCCACTGTTGTGTAACAATAATGACCCCGAGTCCAGACTCCCCCATGGGCTCCTGGAAATATTGCATTTAATTAAATTGTGTTTTTGCAGCAATATTATTTATTTAAATGCTTCACTAAATTGTCTCTAAACCATGTAATGGCTTTCCAGCTGCTATGAAAGCCTCAGCAGTGCCATTAGAGGCACAATCAGAAAGTTGTGCCCACAGGACAACAGTGGTTCTCCTCATTTAGGATGCAGCGCATGTCTGAACTCTAAATCGGAGACATTACGGCCAGTTTGTGCACGAATGCTGATGTTTGTAAGAAAGGAGGAACAGCTGGGAGACATTTCTCCAATAATGCTTTATGTTATTTTAATTGTAAACATTGACAATGGGGTCTGAGAGTAAATATCACAACATGCACAAGAGGGAGTGTCGTGAAAACCAGTCTGCTGTGGATCCACCTCTTCGTCACGAATAAATCCGGACACATAAGGTGTCACAAACTCAGAGGTTAAGTTTCCTGTTTGTATCAAAAGAGAAGAGGTTTGCTAGTATTTATTGAGCCGTCCTGAAGTGCAGGAATAACATGTACGTTCTTAAAATGTGTGGCATTTCCCTTTAAAGGCTCGGGGGCTTTGTCAAACCCAGTTCAATTCCTGAGGTTGAGCAGAGAGCGCCACCAAGTGGTCACCCTGCGCTACACCACTGCTCGTTTTCTTCTTTGTTTCTTTTGTTGTGATTGTTCAAGCAGCTTTGAGATGTTATTAATATTACAAACAGTAGGTAGTGTGTTGTATCATTATGTGTTTTTGTTTGTCATTTGGGGGCCAAATAATAAAACATGTAATATAATACTCTCCTTGTCTGCTGTAAATTCATTCCAGCAACACCTTCATATATTTAGAATGAATGAGTCATTTAAAGCATGAATACTGTTTTACATACCAATATTGTAAAATATATGGTATAAATAAATGCTTTTTTTATTTTGTCATCCGAGGAAAAACAACAACAGTTAAAAATCGTATAAATTAATTGAGTTTTTAAGTATATGATGAAGTGTTTAACACTGCTGGTCGGTATCGTCCACACAAACTGAAAGCACACGCCCACATCTTTACATTCTGTCTTCACCTTCTGTCTTTGTGTTTTCCTTTTGGTAGAAGATCTCCGTCATGAACTGAAGCTCTGCCTTGACGCTGTAGCAGTCGGGCCTCGCTCGGATGTGACCCAGCACTTCTCTGAGATCTCTTTGCTTCCTGTCCATCAGAAGGACGGAGCAGCCGAAGGGGCTGAGGAGCTCCTCTCTCTCCAGAGCCAGCAGGTCTGGAAGGTACTGCTGGGGGTCGTGGTCCATCAGCACCAGCTTGAGACCCTCACTGGTCCCGTGATTAAGATCAAGAAATGAACGCAAAGTCGGGATGGCCTCAGCTGAGCTGGATGTCAACACCTGGAACTGCAGAGAATCAGAAGAGCACAGGAAGAGAGGTTCGAATCCCTCAGTTCAATGATGTAATACATTTGCTACTTTTCCTTTTTAATTATTTATTATATTTGCTATTTAACCAGGAGTAAGAGACATCACTGGGAAAGACCGGCAGCAGCACGAAGAACATGGCAAGAAAACAGACATAATTCAATTTAAAATGAAAAGAAAGAACAAATTACAGAATTATAAGACACAACTCATTCTTCAACAGATGTGCCTTCTTCTCTTTTGGGCTTGTTTCTAAAATAAAAACTCAATTTCACCAGAATATGAGTCTTAAAGGAGAGAAAATCATCCATTATACTTTAGTAAAGTTAAAAGTTCATTTCCCCTGGGTGTACCTGGGAGTGATTGAAGCCAGCCACCAGTATGATTTCCTCCCCGAGCTCTGCAGTGAGAGGGTCCAGCTCCACTGTGATCAGCCTGCCAGCAGGGGGCAGCAGACGCAGCAGGCGGACAGAAGTGTAGCCACAGTGCATCCCCAGCTCCAACACCCTGGAGGGACGCATGCGCCTCACCACGTCATCCAATGCCTCACCTGGCAGAGAGGACAGGAACAGCTGATTTCTTTATGGGCCTGATGATGACTTGACATTTCCTTTTCATGTCTGACTAATTATTGACTTGAACACTGATTGTGTTATTTGTACATAGAGCGTGATTAGTTTTCCTGTGGACATGGACTTTCCAAACAGGAAGCATTAGTTTCCATAGCTAATTCATTCGATTAAATCACCTGTGGGCAGAATACAGTAAAAGTTAAGGGATATTCCTGATGTTTTGAACGTATCCACAGTGTTTCCTACAGTAGATGGCGGTTGGCACGCTCTGAGTTTGGATTTTATGTAAATGTATTTTAGCCCCCTAAAAGGAAGGCCCACTTAAAAAGATCAATATCAGTGTACGCTATTTTTAGAATATGTTGACTGCTTTACCTTGCTGTGAGACTAACTAACTAACTAACTAACTGAGACTGAGCTGTACAGTCTATGTTTCTGACAACGACCTGAAGCTGTTATCTCTGCTCTCGTCAAAGCCACCAGACTCCATTGAAAAAAACAGTAATTTTACCTTAAAGAACACGGGAGCTGCTTGTGTACCGGTGCCTCCATCGGTTACTTTGTTTGGGTTTTTCTGACTTTCCTGAATCTGAACTAACCAAAGTCACACAATAACACAAACTAACTAACTGATAAAAGCCGTGGTAGACCAGCAACTCCCGTGGTCCGTGAGGTAAAATTACTGCTTTTGTCAATGGAGACTGGTGGCTTTGAATAGAGTGAAGATAACTGCTGCAGTTCCACATCGGTGAGGGTTGTCTGACGGCAAGGTAAAGCAATGAAAATATTCTAAATACACAATACACTGATATTGATTTTTTTAAGTGGGTCTTTCTTTTCGGGGGCTAAAATATGTGTTGCTGCTGCCCCCGTCCACAGCAGCACATAGCTTTGCTCCTGTGGGGTGAATCCTGTCTCTAAAGAGCGTGCCAACCGCCATCTACTGTACACACCGACTATAAATAAGATAGTTCCCCGCTTCAAAACACCCGAACTTCCTTTAAGTGGTGTATTATGAAAATAATGTGATGAACTTACAGCCCATAGATACTGAATACTAAATACTGAATTCCCAGCAGTTCATTTAAAGAAATCCTCTGTGAGATTTTAAATAGATATCCTGTGCACTGCTCACATAAAGACGCTGCCTTGTAACTTAATGCACTTGGTAATCAAAGGGATTCTAATACTGACCCATCTGTGGGCTGATGCAGAAGGAGGGGTGCGTGTCGGCGTAAAGGTCAAAGGTCTCCAGGACGCTGTGAGCTTTGCCATGGGTGCATTTGGAGAACACGAAGGCGTGGGTGCTCCTTACACACACTCTCCCTCGCAGCAGCCTCAGCGCCCAGGCCAGAGCTCGATGGCACAGCGCGGCAGCTTTGGCACGATAACGACCGGATACCAAGAGGATGGCAGGAAGCAGCGGGACAGAAACGACCACGAGCCACATTTCAGAGCTGCGAAGGAGACAGTGAGACCCGTTGAAACCTACGGATGAAAGGAACACAATCTGATATCAACACAGGAGTGTGTGTGTGACTGATTTTAAGAGAAAGCGTCACATTTGGTATCACATAGATTTCAGTTTTTGTAATTCTGATTGTCTTATCTGATCTTATTAAATCACGCCTCTGATTTCTGTTTGTGCAAGAAAAGTTACAGTATATAAAAATACAAAATGTTCTGGATGTTGGTACGCAGAAGTTGATTGTTCCCTGTTTCACACTTGATTCTACTTAAGTTTGTAAATATAGCTTTTTAACATTATGACTGCAGTTATTATGGAGATGCACCTCAAATTCTCAAAATACTAATGTTGGCATGAGCCCGTAGACACGCTTCAATTCCTAAATCATTACACCTTTTAAATGTAGGAAACTATAAGTCATGAGAGGCAGAGAGACTTATTTAATTTCCAATTAAATACTACATCAAGTGTTTTCACTGAATACATAAATAGATCTTTGTGGTTCCATAAATAAAACTCGTTTTACAGGCACTGAAGATCATCAACAACCACAGGCAAGCTTTGGGAGACGCACCAAACATGACACAATGGAACAAATAGATCCTTTCTGCCAACATTTTATTAATATCAAGTTGTTTTTTGTAATACCTGTCCATGTTTTAATCTGATCCATCTTTATTAGGAGGCACTGTCCTTGATTTATAGCAACTGCATCTTTATCACAAAGTTACAACAATGTTCTTCAGTTTAAAGTTGGAAGAATGTGGATAATGAATATCCTTATAGCTTATAAAACATTTAAAAATGGACATTTTAACACGGATATTGGACAGATTTCAGAAGTAATAGCCTATTTGCAGTAGAGGTGTAATACTTGCCAAACCGCCCTGTTGCCCGTCCAGATAAAAGAGTGTGTCCTGTCACACACAGGTGGCATGTCACTGCTGGAAGTGAAGGTGAGCAGCATGGAGGAAACAGCCGGTCGACCGAAACACAAACCGGGATTTCCTCCTACACACAGATACTTTGGGAGGAAGTTCAAATGAAAGAAAACCACGAAAGTGTTTTTTGGTATCCAGGAAATCAAAGCCTGAGGAATAGAAAAGAGGAGTGGCGAGTGAGTACACAGCTTCAGTACAAATGAACACACAGCCAGCCTGAAGCGCCTCCTCCCAGCGTGAAGTGTTGCCGCATTATTCCACAAGAGGTCAGCAAAGATGTAAGAATATCACCAAGCTGTGGATTTCATTTAGGATAGTTTCATTAACTAATAGCTTTTTAATGTTGTTTGGTATATTGCGTTACACTAGTGATTATGTGTGTGTGTGTGTGTGTGTGTGTGTGTGTGTGTGTGTGTGTGTGTGTGTGTGTGTGTGTGTGTGTGACCTCTCCTTTTGAGGAATCTCCCTAATTGTGTCGATTTATTATGTTTTTTTTAAGTATAACATTTTATATTATGTTAGATGTTTTTTTTAAAGACTTCAGCAGCAAAACACTTGGTTTTAATCCCCAGAAATAACAACAACTAAAATGTATTTAGAGTGAATTGAATTTGAATGTACCATTAAGATAAAGATGGATTTTCTAATTCACTTTCGGGCTTTCTTTAAAACTAAATTAATGGAGCAAAACAGAAAACTTTTTCCACCCTAGCTATATATTATTAAATCAACCATTTCATTACGCCTATTAATCCTTCTGTATAGGCCTGATGGAGGAAAACTTAGTTTACTCAACTTTTTACTTTGTTACTTTTAATGTGTACCAGAATCAAACTGGTGGAAGTGCTAAGAAAATACATGAGTTAACACAGATAAAGACACTTTCTAAATAGCAGGCTATAATTGTGTTAATTGTTAATTGCCTCATCCTCATGATCAATGGCTAGAGAACAAAGTTGGCCCTTTGTTTTGGGCTGCCTTTGCTCTAAATCAGTGAACTCTCTGCTCTCTCAGTTGTTCCATATAGTGAAAGTGGGTATGAGATCCCCAGTGTGTTGCTGCCCTCATTGGCTGGTGGTGGAGCAGCGCTATTCTGTTTATTTTTGGCCATTGGAGTGGATCATACTGCGGCGTGCAAGTTGTCCTGTCAGTCCAGCTGCGTCAAGTCAGCCAGGGACAGCAAGACTACTACCGGAAGCAAAGCGGCTTTGTAACCAAAATAAGAGCCTTGCCAAATGGCTGGTGGAGTGCCAATGGGAATTAGCTACAGGTAACACCATTACAAGTTGTAAATAATGAAATTAGTTGTCATACGCTTCTTTCTTTTTTTAAACGTGGGTAGTTTAGGAAAACTTGTCTAGTTAACTGTCTGTCAAAAGGCAACTTTGAGAAACACTTACTTACTTAAAACATATTTCCAAATAAATTCCCAACAAATCCATCCAGTTTGAACAAAATAATAATAATTAGGCTGCACACTAACGAAGATTGTTATTTACACATGTTGAAGTTCCTCACTGTTTTGTTAAACAAGCATTGTTGAATTTTATTTATACCGCCAAAATAAAGTCACATTTACTTCCGGTTGCCATTAGTGTTGAGATTAAGCAAAAATGCTTAATGGTTTGAGCAAAACTGCTACTTGAAACACCGATTACATTGTGATTACATTATTCAAATACCATTTGAATATTTTTTATTTCAGTTGGATAAATGTTTTTTTGAGGAATCTGGAAATGTCTTCAAAACACCGGTAGGTTGTCTAAAAGTCTTAGAGAAATATACACCAATGTTTAGTCATGTGACTCCAATGTAATGCTAATTAGTCATCCGATAACGTTAATGTGAGTTCCCTTTAAAAGTATCCGATGTAAAAAGCGACGGTTAGGAAAAGCACAAAATGTAACCGTTAACGTTTAAACTTGGACCGTTGGACAGGCAAACGGTTTGCTAGCGTGACGTTATTAGCCGGCTAACGCTAGCGTGACGTTATTAGCCGGCTAACGCTAGCGTGACGTTATTAGCCGGCTAACGCTAGCGTGACGTTATTAGCCGGCTAACGCTAACGTTACTTTCTTATGTCTCTCCTGGACTTTTCCCATTTCCACCACCCTCAAATTAAAGGAGTCATTGCTAGTCTTTAATGTTTCAATGTGTAGTCTTATTTAACTCATACTTCTTAATGACATATTATCCAAGTTCATATAGCATGAGCTAAACTGTAACATTGCTAACTAACATCATAGGCTAATGAAGAAACTAAGCTAGTTTACGGCCAGTTTTCAGCTAGAGGATCCAAACTTCCTGGCATTTAAATTGTGTGACAGCAAGATTGTCGCTACACTTGAATAGTATTTGTGT
The DNA here is from genome assembly GCF_900634415.1 of Cottoperca gobio. Taxonomy (NCBI): domain Eukaryota; kingdom Metazoa; phylum Chordata; class Actinopteri; order Perciformes; family Bovichtidae; genus Cottoperca; species Cottoperca gobio. The sequence continues at coordinate 3,312,508 of NC_041364.1, forward strand.
TATACTTGAATGCCCCCCCAATTGTGCAGTATGTTCCTCTGACTAAAGCTTTTATTTTGAGCGGTCCCACCGGGATCTCTGCGAGTGACTCTGACTAGCTTGATGCTGGCTGTCTGCCCACAGACTCTAACAGGAGCGATACTGGAGAGCAGCAACTGGTTCGCTCGCCTCGCCGGTGCTGCTGCTGCTGCAACACCTACAACAGACGGAGGAGAAGAGGCTGACCAACACACTTCACGTCTGGTGGAATAACGCCGAACTGAGCTGCTTTTTACACATTTTAACAGGCTTTAATACTTTGAGAGCAGAGCTTCTTCGCCAATGGCAAGTCCGGTCACAGACATCGGACAGTCTCATCAGCATCACCCTGTGACTGAATCGGCCGCAGACTCCGCGTTTCAGGAGGCGCAGACATGGATAGAGGTGAGTCACGGAGCACACACATCACAGAGTCCAAATACTCTTTCAACTCCTCAGCACTTTGCTTTCCTTTTCGTGCAGGTGTTTTGTTGTCATTGTGTGGCCTTAGTTACCGGTTTGCAGTTTGTATTTGCAGCGACTTCTCCTTTAAACCGCAGTTTGATTTTATTGCTTCGTCACCTGTTGAAAGGCGACTAACTGCAGTTTAACCCAGATGAACTCTTCACAACAATATTCTTATGAAGTTCATGTGGGGCGGTTACAGTGTGCCTCTTGTCATTTTTCGCAAATATGTTGAATTTATTGGTATTTTAGTTTTCTGCAATATTACGTTTCTATAATAACTTGTGTCTGAAACGTGAATAACTGCATTATTACCCTCAAAATAAAAGTTGCATTCTTAATCTCTTATGGTATAGCCTAACTACAATAATACCATAATATCCTTAATAGGATATTGCACATAGTTGTGCTAGACTCTCCTAAATGTTGCAGCAGGCGTTTAGTTGTTTTTGGTGAGGGCCATTGTACAGTAGCTGTGGCTACTGTGAGGCCTGATTCGTGTTTGGCTGAAAACAATGAATGCATCATGTGGAATGGATTTTTGACTCACTGCGAGCCTGCTGAACAATAATCACACAAACAAGGTTTTGTTCTGGGAGAATTTCAATCATGACACTTGCCTGCCCCCATTGCATTTGACTTTGTCATCCTGCAGCGAGCTGTCCTCCTGTCAGCCTTCGAAACACCGATGACCGGCTGATTATCTGTTGCATGTTGGTGGAATGCAGTCACAGCTTTGCAGGTTTATGTAAAGGCTTAAAAATGTGATTTTTAGCCCACTGTGGCATGACGTGAGTGATCCAGTGTAGCCTGGGCGTTAGTAAGGATTATGGGGCCTCTGTACAGGAGAGGGCTGTTGGGCCAACCATACTCTTCCCTCATTTACATTTGACTAATAATTGACACTTTGAGCTCTGCCCTTTTTAATCTTGATTAGCTGTGACATTGGGCCAGTTCAGACGGGCATTAACACAAGTCTTTGTTGATCTGATCACAAGTGGACAGCTGTAATGCCGCGTTTCCACTGCATGGTATCTCGACTTACTTTTGGTACCAGGTGCTTCGTTTTCCACCGCGGATAGTACCACACAAAGACCTATCGGTAAATCATAGCCTACAGAAACATGTGAGTCCTTGTGTGCCAATGGCATACTTTTCTTTGCCTGGCGGTAGTATGTGTAATATGTTCAGATTTTCAGGTACATTGTACAAACCTTAAAATATAAGGTCCCCGGGGACCCCTGTGCCGCTGACAACGCCGCCTTTGCCAGGCAACCGTGGCGCACAGAGCTCCAGAGTGGTGGATATTAGAGTGGGAAGGTGACAGAGCGAAAACAGACAGTATGATAATAACATCAAGAGTCACTCTAAGTGGTTTCTGTGACAGGAAAAATACTTTCAAAATACTAATGTTCAATTTAAAGGTTCAATTTACAGAAATAATTATTATATTCAATTAAACATTTAAGTAATTTTTGTAAAAAAAAAAAGTTTTACTCACAAAATGATTAATTGAGACAAAAGTTTTGCAGAATAATCTATACTTCAAATAATTGTTTGATGTAGTCTTAATGAAGGTTATTTTTGTGGTCTGCACAGAGAAACCCCAACATATTGTATTTCCCACTTTCTCAGTTAGCATGAATATATTTGTTTTGTTTTTAGTTTTCAAACAAAACTAAGGATTCACCGAGCATCGGTATCAATCAGAGCCAATATTCACCTTGTTGACGGCCACCGGCCTACCGTATCTGCATGTATGACATTTGTGGCAGCATTGTATTGATCCAATGTTATTCTTATAGATCCCATGTTCGTAACCTAACTTGAATATCAGATCAACAGCAGAATGAAAATACAATTAACTACCTGAAACCAGATTTGTCTAAAGTTTTCCTTGTATATCACCTGCACCAAGAGTCTTTATAAAGCCAGTGTCAATATTGGTCTGCATGAGTCAGGGAAATATTAGATGGTGGTATGGGCTAATCCATATTGTTGAATCACCGCATGTTTATTTAGTCTTTATTGTTCCACCTTTCATCATGTATTGTGTTATTTAGCACATTTCTCATTGCTGCTACTTGACTGACTGCCTCTGTATCACCAATAAGACAATACAACCTTTTTTTATCCTCTGAAGAGTATATAAAATCTATTTTTTAATACTACATTATGTCTAGTTTGAGACGAGTACTTGTTGATATCTTACTGACAACTTGTTATATATATTCACGTGTAGCTATTACCATACTGTGTTTAAACTAATCCAAGTGTATCACATTTCAAAGCAGTGTTGAAAGTGACAGGTCTTCTTTTAGAGTGTCAGGCGACATTACAGGCCTATTTAGCAGCTCCAAAGTCCTTGGAGGCTCATATCAAGTCTTTAAAAAGCCACTACTGACCTAGAATCTCTGAAGCAGATCAGGGCTGAGAGCTGAAAAGGCGGGAGTGAACTGATACCACTCCTGTGTTGTTGTTCTTCTAACACCCTAACCCGCGGGGACTGATTTCATGACCCATACACACCTGATGACGGTCCTTCAGTCACCTCAGGGAAGCAGAGACGGGTCACAGGATCCTGACTGAACAGAACAACACAAAGCCTCAGTCAGCATCCCAACGGTCAGGGTTTGATGGCTTATGTTCAACTGCTGTGTGATATATGATGTCAGGACTTGAGGCTAGAGGTTATAACAACGGGTCCCCTGTTTGTCTCCAGCCAGCGTCCTGTGCTTTGTGCTGTTCACTTCGTCAGCCATACATATACATACTTCCTTGGTTGTCACTCTCTTTGTCCTCTCATTTGTTTGATTTAAGATTTGTACCTTTAGCTGTTAATAAGGATTGTAACGGGTTATATTACGTCGAAGACCAATAAGTTCAGTATTGGATTCTTGCTTGCGAAGGCATATCTCAATCTTCTGACCTTCCAAAGTTTTGCCATTTGAAATAATTGCCTGTCCAAGTTACATATACAGGAAAACAATCATAAACATAGATATATCTCGTAAATGCATGTTTAATCTTGTGCTATTTTAGGACCTGTTCACGGCAAGTGTATTTGGCACGATTTTTGAATAACCTGGAGCAGTTAGGTTTGTTTTGGCAGGTGAGAATACTTTGAATTCTGCTGTGCACTAGCTAACCATTCAAAACAAACCTTAAGACTCCTGTTGAAAACCAGATTTATGCTTCTCTATCAACGTGTTCTGGTGGTCCCGCCATAGTTGCATCCGGAGTGGAAACTGATTTATACTTCATCGTTGGAATTTAACCTGTAGGTTGCTGCTGCCCCGCTGTAACCGTGCATCCTGAATGATCAAATCCTGTATCATACATTTACTATATACCTAAAGTAATTATTCGCACATGTGGTGACATAGAGCAATGATGGGAGGGTTTGCGCTGTAAATGACTTTGCTAGCTGGTCCAGAAAATGTCTAGCAACTGAAAAGGAGACTTTTCCCATTCAATCACAAAGAAGCAAATATATTTATGTTCTTTCATTCACAAGATGGTTTGCCTTGCTAGATGAGAAAATAGTTTTTGAAAGGGAGAAGATACCTGATTCTTCAACCTACAAAGCCATTAACACTCACTAACAGCCACTTTAAATTACAAAATGATCCTCTCAAATATGTCACCACGGGAGCTGAGCTCAGGCAAGTGGCAACCAACGGCCCTGTCTGTAAAACCCAACACCTTGATGAGGCATTCACACCTGCACTCATTACGTCCTTGCCCGCCGCTTCCTGTCACCATCTCGTCAGTAACGCAGACGCTAATGACGGTGTTTAAGCTCCTCTGAACTTCAGAAGAGCCTGTCTGGCCCTTTGATGAGGTTGATTGATTTGTGTCTTATAGCCACAGGGTGTATGCATGAACAGAAACCCAATAAAATGATCTGACTGGTTCTTTTCCCCAGCACACATCTTTGTGGTTTGATGAATGGGCATTCTTCTGAATGGTGGTTGAGCAAAGGACTTTTTTATATCTGACAAATTTATATATTAAAGCCTAACTGTGTAGAACAACTCCGGAAAAACATCCAACTGATAAATTAACATGAAGATTTGACATTGGAACAAATGGACAAAACTTAAATTATGTAATCAAAATCTTTCAAAGAAAAGCAAACCCAGTTTGGTGTGTAATAAGATAGCTTGTCAAATAAGCAAGCGATTAACTCCCTGAATAATATCATGTTGGCTTCTAGTTTTCCATGGAGACACAATCGTATTTAATAAAAGCAGACAGTGTAAAATAATGAGTTAAGTCTATATAAACTGGCAGTAAAGCCGTGTTGCCCTAAGAGGCTGACTTGTACAGCTTAGAACACACTACATGATTTAATACCTGCTTAAAGCCGAGACTTTGCTATGACAGCGGAGTTCACACTGATGTTTGCAAAAAACATTTGTCTGGCTCTGCACATTAGTTTAAACTGGTTAGTGAGATGTCCGTGTGTTCTTCGCTGTCCCAGCAGATCTACAAAAATCAGTTTGTTTCCTTTTTTGCTGCTGTGGTCCCAGAAGAAAGGGGTCACAATTTGGCGGCAAAAGAAATGAGTGTGGTCAGTGTTCTTTGCATACTTTTTGCAACATCTTAGTTAGTTTGATTTCCTTTTGATTTCCTTTTATGTTTAACATAGCTGTTTATTTGCTTCACGATGGCACTCAATGTCTTGTTAATGCTTGATATAGCTGCGTCTTGTGTCAACAATTTGTAATGTAAATAATTTTTCCTCGCAAGGTGTCTTTCTTTTCCAGAACTAGTCTCAACTTGTTCAGTATTTCTTCTCTATTAGCTCTGTATTGTCTGCCTTTCTCTCTTTCTCTCTAACCTTGAACCCCCAACTCCTATCCACGTCATGGCAAGTTTAGGGGGCTGTGAATAATACAAAGTTCCATTGTAACATGCCTAAAAGGGAAAGTGATATCATCTACATGTCAATGGCTGGTATCATTTCAGTGATATCATTGTATCAACAGTCTAATCACCAGACAGGTTCATGTTAGTAGACACACGTTTTTTTTATTCAAAACTGCACAATACAGCAGCAGCAACTGCTATTCAACCTTGTTTTGGTATTTCTTCTTTTAATTCTTAACTGAATCAGAAAAACATATTTTGCAAAGGCACACATCATGTAGTAAGTCTTGGCATAGGGGCAATGAAAACAACCACTAGAAGCGACAATACACTGCTCAACAAATGGGTTTCAGTCAATCACCATTGCAAGTGCAATACTGCCAATTCTAACCAACCTAATCCGACTGCAATGAGATGCAGTGTATGAAGTTAAAGTGCAAAACAAGACTAAACTTGACTCCAGCTCCTAGGTTTGCTACGGAAACTTTGAGTTAGGTGCCAGGAAAACATGAACTAAGACAAGCAAATGGGGGAAGAGTGTTATAGTTGCCAACAACACTCATGAAGATCCTCATGCATTGTAAGAAGATGTCATCTCTCACCTCCATATGTCTAGTTTGGTGTAAAATGCATTTAGGTCTCTTTGTAAAATAAGTTCCTCCTTGAAGGCTGTTTTTTGTGGTTCGATTGGTTTGTTTTTCACGATTGTTCCCGATTTTCATGAAAATTGGTGGAAAGGTGTAGCATAGGCCCAATAACCCATTCATTCATTTTGGAGTGGATCAGAATGACCGGGCAAAGACGTGCATAATTGATCACTTATTGAAACGGCCCACGTCTGCACTGTCCGAGTGCCCTTCTAGTTTGCATAGTGGTTGTGCAGTGGGTCAAAATATACCACGAGCTCAAGGTGTTGTGATTGGATTGATTGAAATTCTGTTTGAGTTCTGGTCCGGTTACTATTCAGTAAACATATCTTTCAGATGTAAGCAATAACTTATATCCATCACGTTTATCCTCCTCATTAAAATGACAGCGAGCCCATTTGGACAGATGCCCGAGAAAGGAACCATGATATATGGATGTCTATGCTGCAGTCCATACTAATATGTGTTCATGTAATTTATGCTAACATAGTTTGTCTGTTTGTGCATTATAAAATTGTTTTGGTCTTTAAGTAATCAGAGCACCAGCTAATTGATATCTCTAAAACCTAGCTAATTGGTTCATAATGCTTGAACTCCCATGTTAAAGTTGAGGCATCTTTAAAGCTGATGCATACTTTAGTTCTAATTAGCATTCATCATAATATGAATAGTCTGTGTCGCTGCCTTTGTGATTAGATACTTCATAGTTCTTTTTGAAGTACATTTAGTTGTTTTGCTGCACAGACACTGTTGATGGATACTCATGGGAAAACCATTGTCTCCTGTCTGATTTTCAGTGAACGCCATGAGAGTCTGGTGTTGAGCGGAACAGGCCCCTCACAACAAAGGTCACAAGGTCAATCTTGCAGAAACTGATGCAAATCCCTCCATAGCCATTTGTCCGTCAAAATGTCCATGACTGAGGCGCTGACTAAGAGGATTAGCTTCATACCAGCACTATAAAATGTTACTCTATTGAATCTGCCCTGGTAAAGGCTCTTTTCCTTGTTGGATGTCATGATAGTAACAGAACATGAAAAATGCAATGCAGCTCACCTCTCTGCCTTCGGCCCCGGGCTGCTTTGGAAAGCCGGCGCCATGTGCTTAGAAAGATCTGTAGCCGCCTCTGAATTCATCCATGATGTCATTCCTAGTTTAGAGTGGACTGGTTTGTTAAGTGCTGAGCCTTCTTGTCAGTTATTATCAAAGTACATGAGATGCACTGCTGTAACTTCAGGGCAAGGAAGAGTGTAATTTTAGAAGGAAGTGTCTGTCAGAGAAGGGTTTAGGCTACATTGAGGATGTCCCCTTCATCCCTCGCCTTAATGCTCTGATGAACTGGAAATCCATGGACCACAACAACCCCCCTCTCTTCACTGTGCAGCCTGACTGATGAGCTTACACTTCACAGTAAAGTGCATTATACCAGGATGAGAATTAAGTTGAAACACGGACATGATTAATTTCACTCTTTCTCTGCTTATCTGTTGTCACTGTGTTTATGATCATATTTAAGACATTTGGACAACATGAATAATGAGTCTGATTCATGATGCAAATTTCATAGACAGGGTAAATAGATTGTGTTTACATTAAAGGGTTGAGTTTCTATTATTGAGGGATCCCTCAGGGGAGAGTAAGGGGTACTTCAATACTCCAGTACTTCATTTTCCATTTTCAACAGGGAAGATGCTGCTAATCATGATCTTGAATAGATTTGAGCGCTACCTTTATGACATGAAAACACAATCACAAATCCTTGTCAAATAAACTTTATTGATCACAGTTATAACGGCTTGTCATTTATGCTTCCTAAATGAGAGCATCAAAAGCACTATTGATTATATAAATATAAACATCTATGTTCTGCCCGGCTGAGCTGCAGCTGATAAAAGTGCAATACAAAATTGGATGCTGTAGTTTTCACAATTTGATAGAGACAGCTTCAGTCACTCACACAAATGAGAAATCCCTGAAAGTAAGATGCCAATCACTAATCCTGTGGTTATGATCTTCTTAATCTCAGCAGAAGCCGTCTGTCTTCTCCTGGTGAAGCAGGGAAAAGAGCTGGCGTGTTGACACAGTGGCATTAGTGAAAGAACAAGGGATTAGATGTTTCAGAGAAGCAAGTCATGTCATTATTACACCCGTAGGCCTATTATTTTAAACACGTAATACAAATATTCTAGCGACACATCACAGTTTGCTAGATATGAATGCTTTCATGTATGATTTTGGACACTTTGTAAAGAGTGCCATGACATGCAAACAAAAATCCATGTATTGCCAGCCAGTCTGGGTCCAGATGGGTCTTTATGAAAACCTGCATGTTTGGGGTGAGGGATGATCATGTGGTAGATTACCAGAGATTACTCCCCCCTCACCACACGTTTGCATGTCTGTACATTTGTGTTCATGCAGGCAACAAGAATCCACTTAAGGTTATTCCATGTTTTCTGGAAGTCCAGTGGCATTTTAGCAAATTATGACCTGGGTTGCTTTTTTGTTTTCATATCTTCTGTAGCTGATGTTGAAGGCAACAGTCAATGATCATCAGCCATTCTAGGTGTCCATGTGTGTCCTACCGGTTACTGACTTATGTACCGCCCGTCATCTCAAGGAGCTTTTAAATTAAGCAGTGCACTTGTTGGCTGCCGTTCACTTCCAATAACGCCAAAGTGGATATTTAAAGGCTATACCTGCCTAACAGGACACAAAAGGAAATGTGCTATTCCGAAGTAGGGAGGAAAAGAACATTCAAATGGCTTCACTTATATAGTAAAATCTGCAGCTACTTCATTTCACAACCAAATATATTCAAATAGAGTAAGCCACCAGGCAAGGTGAAAACAACTTTATCCAGTTAGATCGAGGACAACGTATCTCAAACGACTGATTTACAAAATGTATATTCTTACTCGCTCTACCTTTTCATTTCCTTATGTGTTTTTTTTCAAGGGCCTTTATTTAAACAGACTGTCCTGTAGGCTTAACAATAGGTTTAAGAACTACTCACAAACTGGTGTGGTTTGGGGGATTCTCGTGTCACATGATGAGTTGGTTTTACTCATCATGTGTAATTAAATAACTACATGTTACCCGCGTGATAGACCTGCGGACCTGTCCAGGATGTACTCTCATCGGATGCATGCTAACATAGCCTATAGCCCACCTGGACCCTAAACTGGATGAGAAGTATAGAAAACCTTTGGATGAATGAAGGATGGGATTATAAAACCGCTAACAAGAGCGAATAGAGATTATCAGCTGCTCAGTCTGGATGTCCCTTTGACTTTCTGGCTGTGTTTGTGCGTGTCTGTTAGTGCCTGATGTTGCAAGTCTGTCTGTGACAAGCTGAACATATTCATCTTGTTCAACTGTCAGGTCTGTGTGTTCATTCACCGAAAGAGAAAAATACCTTTCAAGGAGGAGAGAGCAAGGAAGCCTGGCACTCAAACTGCAGTGCGACACACAAACACAACACACAAACACACCGGAGTGAAGGAGGTACAGCCGGCTGTGTACCAGGGCTGCACAGCCACTCTCCGCAGGGAAGCTGTTAACAATTGTTACGTGCCACACTAGCCAGGGCCGCTAATGCTCACTCTGAAGAGAAACATAACTGACAGATGTTGAAAGGAAGTTACTGTGAGGACTGGGGGGGGTTGGGCATTTTAAAGTACATTTCAAACATGTAGAAAATGCTTTCGTCTTATAAGATATACATTATAACCAGTAGAATAGGCTTAATGATTGCAATATGAATGCGTTTCATGTACATAGTCATCAACTTTCTGTCCTTGTCTGCCTGAAATTCCTTTTCTTTTAGGTAGTGCACACGTTACTATGTGGTTGTGTCTAACAGTAAATTGGGTGTTGCCAAGCATGAGGTCAGGCTGTCTGCTTCCTGATTCTAATGCTAAGAAACTTAAATGTAGCCCTAGTATAATGATTAAACATTCACGGGGCAAATTAAAGCTAATGAGCCGAAGAAACGTTCCTTCTGTTGGTTTCTGCCCTAACCGTTTCAATTAAGACATTGCCATTAATATTTTCTTTTTAAAGAAATACAAAGCCACTCCGAGGCACTCTTGAAGTAGAATTTATTATGTAATCTTCCTGCAATGTTCTGTGCTACTTAATCATTAAGCTACAACATGTCAGAAAAGCCCTCAAGTTGTTTTCAGTTAATAATATTTCGTTTGAACTGTCCATAAATTGAAAGTTTTATTTAAGTTTATCTTGAAGGATCTGCTCTCCTTTTCATTAGGCGCCAGTCACTAACATAAAATGACTTTGAAACAGACACAGAAGTCTGTAGAAGTATTCTCCGTCCTGTCTTCTTTAAATTAATCAAGTTGTCATAAAATATTCAACACTGCTTTTGTGGAGTAGATGCAGGAAGACGACAAGCCATACCAGAAATCTGCTCTGTACGGTGACCATCACCACCCCCGCTCATCACCACCCCTGCTCGGAATTTGTTTAAAGTCCACAAAATACTGACTTCCTCCAAACACATTTTCTCATCTCACCCGTTCAAAGTTTTCAGTTACAAGCCTGTTCTCTAATCTTTGCCCATAATTACAGGCCGAACCTCCTCTCTCATGTAATCTGCCATCGCTCTATTGATTGGCCCTGATCACAGACAATGTGGGTCACTTTGCATGCCTCCCATTCAACTCAGATTTATGGATTGTTTTATGGGCTTTTGACTGAAAGGTTATAAGTTTAAGTTCTTATAACAGATGGAAAACTTCGACAAGACTCTTTCTCAGTCCCTCCAGCAAATATCCAGTAACTTGTGTCCTGTGCTTATCCCACATCTGCTGGAGCTTATTTAGTGCCCCACAGTTGTAGAGTTCTATTGCAGGCTTGACACGTTATTCTGTTGAAAAAGAGCATAAGGAATCTTAAAACATCTATTGCACCAGTTGTAACTCACACTTCCTGTATCTTGCAGCACTTAGAGCTGTTCGTAGCTGGCATACGGGATTGTGTGATGGATAAGACGGAGATGGATGTTTTCTCCATCGTCCAGGGGATGTTTCTAATTGGGTCATGCAGCCTGAGCTGGTTTCCTAGTTTTCTTCTAGTTTTAGTTGGGGCACCGGGGAGCTGGACTCTTTCTGACTATCGAGGGAGCAAGTTCAACCTGCACAGGATGGCAGGCTGAATGACAGTCGTACTGCAATAGTGTGACACTGTTTAGCCTTTGTCTAGCTCTTAGCTGGCTCTTTTCTATTATACATGATCTTTTTAAAAACACAAGTTGATGTTTTGGCCATTTTGCTAGCACCGTGGCCCTTAGGGTTGCAATGTTGGTCTTTCGGTCCACCACTGCAACTCTATCTCCAAGTTTTAAACGTGGTAATGAAACAAAACAAAACAGGTTTAGGCAACAAATCTACTTGGTTAGGTTTAGTAAAAGATCATGGTTTGGCTTAATATAAGTATGTTTGTTATGTAGCTTAAGTTAAAATAAGTCAACTTTGACTTTTGGTTTAACACGAGACACGGACAGCAGTCTCCAGGGTGTAAGTCCTGTGTTTGTTTGACCCACTTTGGTCCCTTAACATTTCCTCTAGTGCCACCATCAGTCTTTTTGCATTTATGACCAAATACCTGCCAAACTAATGACATCCCATCAGCCTCCGCTGTAATTTATATTTACTTCTAATCAGCAAATATTAGCATGCTAATAAGTTAAACTAAGATGAGATGTTAAACAGTATGCCTACTAAACATCAGCATTGCCATTGTGAGTCATATTGTGTGCCTATATTTGACTTTACATCCTCTTACTTGTTATTTGCCTGGAGTCAAATCAAATTTGATTTATTTGGCCCAATATCACAAATGACCAATTAGCCTCAGGGCGCTTTACAATCTGCACAGCATAGGACGCCCTCTGACATTAGCATAAATTACTTCACTAATGGAAGAGAAGTGTGTAAGACTTCAACTCAGCCTCCTGGTCACAACTCTGGGTTGTCATGGATTAGATCCACTAATAAACTCTTGTCAGGATTCTATATATGACAGCTGCTCCATCCAAATTAATACGACATGAAATTGTGTCTTCATGTGAGATAAAAGTCTGAGTTTTTTGGCACTGCAGAGAACCAGATGACTCAGGTCCACCATGAATGGAGGCTTTTAGAACGGAGTGGGATGCCTTTCATTGTCTCATGCACGGTCTCATACACATGCACACTCACCCTGGCATTCCTGTGGCCCTCAATCCCCATCCCATTCAAACACACATACATGCATACACACACACACACAGACACACACAGACATACTCGCGTAGCTCCCCAGCTGGTCGCCCCCCAACAACAATGCATGGTGTCACCACACTCTGGAAAGTGACACAATCGTCCCTCAGCTGACTGGCATGTGTCTGGACAGGGCTGCATGATGCAGCATTGCTGCCACTAGTGTATTTCTCTCATTTCAGAGGGGACATTCTGTATAGCTGTGGTCAACAGGATGTATTTCAATATTGCTATTTACTATAATTTAAGAATTCCAAAAAATTCCAGGTATTTGGCTCTTTGGTCAGCAAGAACGTCGACATCAACATGTTAACGTCACGCTAATGGAATTTTCTCTTTTTTCTAAAGCTTTGAATTAAGTTTTTTGGTCATTCAAGATGGTGATGGGAGAAGGGGGAGGTTCCTTCCCCCTCTGCTTCAATTCCTAACTCTTTAGAATTAGTATTCAGCTAAAACCATTAGCTGTTATTTGCATGAGAATAAGCGTCTGCGTTCTTACTTTTTCTCACGTTTCTCAAACCTTAAGGTCGTCTTGTCACTAGGTGCATGTGTTGATGATGTACAATTATCCATCTGCACTTGTCAAAGACGTCACGGGTAAGAATGAAGTTTAATTGACAGGGTTGGAACTACATCCCTGTAAATTTCAGCAGATGTTAAGTAGTAAACCTTTCTTTTGAATATTCTCACGGCATCTGTTGCACCTAAACTCACTGCATGAACATGTTTCAATTGGAGGGGAGTTGAGACAAAAATTGACTGCCTCCTTTTCTGCCTTTTTATTACTTTTCTTTTCTTGTGCAAGATGAAATGACTTGTTAACTCTATGCAAACTACTGTAGCGTTAATTACCATTGAACTGAAATCCAATTTGCTGGAGCATGAGAAAATATTGAAATTAATTATCTGAAACATTTTTCCATTAAAAACAATGTTTTACTGTAATGTTGACTGATGCAACACAGCACGGATCCAACTTGTACCCAGATCATAAGAACATATGCATTTGCTGTTCTGTACCAGGTGTTAGGTATGCATTTTATGGGATAGGTTTTAAGGCACAGAAGAAGCTTTATGTTTATGATACTAGAGTTAGCAATAACAAGTGAGGAAAACAGAAGAAGATTTGGGTAATCAGTAATAAAACCACCATGACGGAATCCATAAATGGCTCCACCTGCTGTCCAGAAACTCAAACCTCATTGACTGAAAATCTGAGGTAATGACCACCATCATATTGGCTGTACTGTTTAATCAACAATCATTCTCTTGGCAGTGTAGTGCTAACAAGGAGCTAGGTAACGAGATAAACAAAAACATTTCAATATGTTATAACAAGAGGATCAGAAAAAAGTCACCTCCATGTAGTGATGGTCAAGTTTCTCTCCTTCACTGTTGCTTGCTTTGCTTTGCTTTGCATGGTACTTCTCAGCAGCTGTAACTATGATTTACTTCATTAGAAGTGTAGAGTTCATGTGAAGCCATAACCTTTAAGTGTATACCCAGAAGACCGTAGCAGAGACAGAAGAACCCAAACACATCCTCAAATGTATGACTGCATATGATCAGGCTCGAGGACACCAACAATTGTTCTGCCTGTTATAATTTTAACCACTAATGTGTTATCTTGCAAATTTGCAATCTAATTTTAGTACGCTAATGTTTTGATACTTTTGGAGTCATTAGGTGAAGCTAAGTGACTGAGTAAAATCCATATAATACGTAGCTTTACATGTGTTTGGCAGAGATGGAGAGAAAGAACCAAAAAAGACATGAATTAAAATGCTTCTTGAATTTTGTTTTTTACTTTTTCGGTACCTTTTTGCAAACTATAAAAAAAAATATAGCAATCCTTCTGTCAGCTTTGGCAACCAATAGCTGATTGCTAGTTACAAGTCTGGCAACCAGTTTAAAACTTTCAGTTGTGACTTGTGTGTTGCTCTGTGGCTCCAACCTGGCACTGCCACAGCCAGGGTGAAGGATTCAGGTTTCCACTGGGCCCAACCTTTCTAAAAAGACAAACAATCACTGTGAAGGGGATAAAAGCATCCGCTTAATGGCATGTGTTTGACTTGTACAGTCGGAGTCCTGTTCTCTCTGACTGCAGCAGGTCAGCCTCTGTGTAACGACAGCAGCAGGCAGAAGTCTCTACAGCCTGCATCAGGCCTGGACCCCCGCCAGCCCTGCAATTCAGGGAGGCTATTTGTAAAAATGTTGGCAACTATTTTATTGTGACAGGGCATTTAGCTATTCTCATTGAAGTACAAACCCAATATACACACACTCTGCAAGAATGCAGATCTGTGATAAGGAGCCAACTTTCAGCCCTAAATTAAATAACAACAACCCAAAGTAGGAAACTGCATCAAAAACAAAAAGGGAATGCAACATAGCCTACTAGAGACCATGCCTAACCAACATATTCTCTTGTGTTGATCCAGTGCAGTGGCCATTATTCAGTACGTCTGGTTCACTAGCTGTTTATTTACTGCAAGTCTCTCTACTTAAGAGTGTCAACTATATACCTGCAGTGGAATGGCTTATCTTACAGTACTGGTCTCTTGAGTGCTGTTATCCCCATCAGCTTGCCGGTAGCAGCGGATAAACTCTAATCCTGACTAATCTAGCCAGTTGCACCTCCCTGTTTTTGTGGTGCAAGTATGACGGCTCCCCTTGGTGGCCAGAGTCCAACTTTGACACTATCAGTAAAGGGATACAGGAAGCATTCTTGTTATTGATTGCCTGTAATGTTGCCATCCTGAAAAATATATAGGAAACCTCTAGATTCACTGCTATTGGTGATGTACCATATATCATATATCTGCGTCGATTATACGATCGGATCAAACTTTAGTTGTCCCAGTAGGGAAATTAAGAATTAAACAAACATGAGTGATAACAAATTTTACAGCAACATTTGTCTCAACATTATACAGCTTCTTCCTCTCTTGAACATGCCTGTCTGTTATTCCTACTATGGCATTGCTATCGCTTTCCCCATCTTCACATGTAGCCTAAGGCTGAAAGAAAGAAGTCATGACCTCTCTTTGGGGTTGTTGAAAGGCTTTCTAGGAATTTGCTAATCTTGACGTGAACAAGGCAAGTTGAGAGATCACAGAAACAGCACTAAGAGTGGAATATACATCACATATTAATAACCGTAAGGATCGTTATCAACTCGTGCAGAAATTGTATTTTGCTATGATTACGTTTACCAGCTAAATGCAGTGACTGTGGAGAACAGAATGATTAAACCAAAGTGTCGTGTGTAGACCAACACATTCAGAGATGCTTTGTATTTCATGTTAATTTTCATTTTCACTAATGTTAATGTTCTCAGTGATTATAATCAGTTATTCAAACAGCTACTAAGCAACTTATGCAATGTGAGCAAAGCCTAAGCTTCGGTCAATGCACCTTCCCACATTTTAGGCATATTAGCTGTTGTGAAACTATTCAGACTTTGCAACTCAAATAAAGTCTGTTTTCTAAGCGTAATTCCAACACTAATGTTAATCCTGAGAGCCTGACCTGATCAGTCATCAGTCCATCTCAGATTGCTCACAGCATTTGTACAGGCGTGTGTAGGCATTATGAGTAATATGACTAAGTGCTACTATGTAAAAGAGTGGAGGCTATTTATTTACATCATTCTACATTGGAAATCAGACCTTGATCTAGGAACTAAATTCCTCTTCAAATCTGCTTAGAAGAGGTATTACATTTTAACGCTTCTGAACATTTTTAGGGTTTAGCTCACAATCCCACATTGCTGTGTTCTTTGGTCATTGTTTTCTTCACGTGTCACATGGATTATTACAGGACATAGCCCTCAGTTTCCTTACAGTACTTCCATTTTTGTTTCTTCGCCATTTTTGCCATTTATCTTTCTTTCTCCTCCAGAATAACGTAGAATAAAAGATGGGCGCTTAGCATGGTGCTCGGGTACAGTTGGGTTTGGTTGCGCTGCTGAAACTCAACAGTTACCTGAGGAGAGTCTATATTCATCTTTTAGCATCACGTCCAGGGATTTATTCAATCATTCTCTGTGTGTGTGTGTGTGTGTGTGTGTGTGTGTGTGTGTGTGTGTGTGTGTGTGTGTGTGTGTGTGTGTGTGTGTGTGTGTGTGTGTGTGTGTGTGTGTGTCTTCATGCAGCACACCTATTTCCGTCAGTAAAAATATTTGTTTCTCTGAAAATGTGTGATTTAAAATAAATAAATAACTGAATCTTGTTCATGCACCTAAACAAACAACTCGTATGCGTACATCTTTCTCAAGTAGATCACTCAAATATCTCAAAGTAAGGATATAGATTTAATGTTTACCACACTGTTATTTTACCAAACTATTAAGTGTACAATATTGACATACACATACATGTATGAATATTATTGAAACACTCACACATTTTATAGACAAAAGGGTTAATCAATTAATCCAGATATGAGTCGGCAGATTAATTGAAAATAATAGTTTCAACCCAAGTAAACTGTGTTTAAATAACAATGTTCAAAAGTGGAATTATGGAACAGATGTTGGATATTACCCATATTAGATCAACAACATTTTCCACAGTGCATCTATTTCAGGGGATTGAGAGAGTTAGTGACATGGTGATCGACACTATCTCTCCCCGACTGTAACTTTTGAAGAATTTCAACAGTGAAGTCTGTTATTTTGTTGTCTTTGGAAGATACTATATTGGTGCTGGAATGCTTTCTCGAAATCCCTGAACCCCTGGGGAGAGGCACAATGGCAGGATTTCTGTGTATTTGGGGTAAGGAAAGGCTGGCTCCATGCTTCCTTTTCCTAATGGGAGCTCAGTGCTAACTTGGTCTGACAGATGCCCATGTTCCCAGGGGTGACAGAGGGGCTTAGCCTTGGGAAACTGTCAAGGAACATGTATTCCTTTACCTTCCAATGTTAATTTGAGTCAATAATATGAGAATCTTATCACATTGAAAGTTTTGAAGGGTTTTTGTTTGTTTTGGCTGTCATACAGTCCTCTCTTTTTAAAACAGCACGATGGATCTACTTCTTATCATCCCGTCCGTTGCCTGGATACTGTGCTGAGCATGGAGCACTTCACAAGCGCACTGTGCCAAATCTTTTATTGCTCAGTCGCCAAGAAAATAACACTTCACTAATTTCAATGAGCTTGAAGCTACAGCTCTGTTTCCATGGGATTAATATTAGCTGGGGACATCCAGTGATTTAATATAATTGCAGGAATTGTCATTGATGCTAATCCGGGACCTGCAGTAACTGGGTGAAGACAGAGGACTCGTGATAATGCTAATGATGACACAAGTCCCATCTAACGCCCAGTAACACAAGTTGTACTTTGACCTTGGTGGGATTTCTGTACTCTGTAATAAAGGAAGCCAAAGGGGAACCAGCTAAGTGGGTGGTATGTGCATTTCTGTTCAACTCCAAGGTTTGCTTCTGTAATGAAGAAAGTCTACACTCTTTCGTTGATGATTTTAGCTTTTTTCCCTCATGGTAACTAGATTCATCTACCTTCTACCACTAATCAAAATATACTAATTATATGAAAAACCCTCATAGTGCTAATCTTATAGAAATAAGACTTGTCACAAACCCATGCCATTTACACAAATGTCAAATATTTAACAAATAAAAATAAATAAATGCGCTTAGATTTTCTGTGGATATTGTGAACATGTTCATTAGGCAAACTCTAAATGAGCCCTTGTGCTGAATAAAAGTCCATTTTAAAACCTGACTGGCGTCGAGATGTCCATCCCAGCAGGTCAAGGCCGGGGCGTCTGTCTGTCTGCCTGTCTGTCTCACTGTGGCTCCTAGTGTGGCCGCTGGCTGGATGTTGCCCTCGGCCTTATGGAAACTGTAGCAGGCAGGATATTGGAGACTACTGGAGGCCCCTGGAAAAGCCCCGCTGCTTAGGAAGCTTAGCTCGGAGAGCTGGTGTCAACACGGGGGCTCTTTGTTTCGGTTCTTGCAGAGCTGAGGGGGGTTGTCACTAAAATCCTGCAAGGTATGGGATATATGGTATGGTAAGGTATTTCTGTGAGCTGCATGGCTTGGTTATTGTGTAAAACCACAGTTTGGATGTTTTTGATCAACGTAGAGGGGGGCCTTAGGTGTTTGAATGCTATCTGTTAACCTTAAGGTCACATGATCCATGCATGACAGTAGTTGTCCATCATGAGCCACTTTTCTTTTTGTGTTTAATCAGCCTTACACTTTACTTTACTCTAATTTCCCTAAAATTAAATTGTGTATGAGATGAGCTGGGTTAGTAGAGTGG
Source organism: Cottoperca gobio (assembly GCF_900634415.1). Taxonomy (NCBI): domain Eukaryota; kingdom Metazoa; phylum Chordata; class Actinopteri; order Perciformes; family Bovichtidae; genus Cottoperca; species Cottoperca gobio. Next base: position 3,331,084 of record NC_041364.1, read on the forward strand.
GGATTTGTAACTGCACACCCAGGGTAATGGCTCAAATTGAAGAGGTGGCATTTGTGCCACTGAGGGAAGTTCAGTAGACCCTGGAGTGTGCACTGAGAGGAAGGGTTTGTAGCTTCATTCCCCCTCACACACATCTTTTCAAGCCAATGTGGGGCAACACAATGAAAGCCCTGTGTGTCCCTGTCCCACCCAACTGGTCTCCCTGGTCCTCTAAAGGGACATTGTTGCTGAGATCAGACAGTTTTCCTTCCACCACAGTCCTTCCTCAGCAGCTCTTTGCCTGGTGGCAGATCTGCACTGCATAGAGATCAGAGGATTTCAAAACTGTATAGGCCCAAACCATGATGTAGATGTGCACAAAATAGTCCCACCCCCACCTAAATCTGTCACACTGACGGGCCTTTTAATACACGAAAAACACAAACCGCACATTTAACATCTATTAGAACATCAGGATATATCCTAAAGCATGGGCATCGCGCACATGCACAATAATCAAAGGGCGTGCAATGTCGCCAAATTAACTCAAACATGTCATGCTACAAAAATATTGCAATTGTTTTTCCAATATCTTACAGCCATAATGTACTTAAAGCCAGAAATGAAAGAATAGGCCTTCAAGACACAAAGGTTATATTGAATGTCAGTTTACAGATATCTGCTGCAGCAAATGACAAAGTAAAGTACTTTATCATTTAGAATTACAGGAGGATAATATGAATTATTATTCACAATGTAGAACTAAGCTTTAGTTAAAAAATGTTTGTTCACTAAAGGCAGCTGAATCACATATTCAAGTAGTCAGTGTAGCTATGATAAGATATTTCAGAAGCTTAACTGTCATGGCTTGGTTTGTAAATGTCTTGCTTACTGTATACACACACACACACACACACACACACACACACACACACAAATCTTTAGATCTCGTATTGTATTGGCTTACGTATAAAATGATGTGACTGCAACTGTTCCAGTCCCACTCCTACTCCTACTCATACACACACTCGCATGCAGAGATGGTAAATGACTTGGCAGACAAGTCCCAAATGTCAGCATCACCTTGCAGCTGAAACGGGAACAAGTAATCAACTTCAACCTCCCTCACCCCGCACCTTATTTCACATGTGACCCTCAAAGTCAGAGTTTCCTTTGTCCCTTTTAGCACAGGTCTCCTTTAGTGGTGTTAGAAAGTATTGATACGCTTGAGTATTGCGATATTATGTTTTATGATACTATATTGATTCTCTAAAACACGTATCGATTTTTATATTAATAGTTCACATGCAAGGATTTGGGGCAGAAAGTGGCTCAGATTGCAGAAAAAGTAGTGCATATAATGTTGAATTGTACAGGGGCTGTGATAAATGCAGATACCACTGCTCTGATTGCATAAAAAAGTCAAAGTAAACTTTGCACAGATTGTTTGTATATACAGTACGGCAGTCTGTTCTTTATACTATGACAGTATTCCAAAAATGTGATTTTAAAAATCGCAATATATTGAATGCCAGATTATTGCCAGTACACAATCCTAGCCCCCTTCCTCTCCTTTATCCCCCGACAACTGCCTAAGCCATCCACATGCTAAATACTCCTTCTTCATTTCCCCTCATGGGGGCTCAAGGCTCCGCCAAACCTGGAAGAGAATGGGGGAGAAAAACGTGTTAGGGAATGGGGGTGGAAGGGAGCAAGGAGTGGGGTTAATCCACAACCCAAACATTGTTCCATCATCTAATCAGGGTGGAAATGGGACGGACTGGCTGGAATACTAACATTTAGCTTAGGGCTAGGCCATTTTAGTCGCAGGAAATTTGGCTTGTTTAATCAGAGGGGCTTATCAAGAGTCGAGGGGAACAGGAGGCATAAAGAAGGGAACAGGGCGTCGGAATTCTGATCCTTTAAGTTCGTAGGAAAACAAGTTTGGAAGCAAGCCGTCTCCTCTGCCTGAATACCAGGTGTATCGTTTGAATGCAAAGAGCACTGTATGTTACATCATAGGTCATAGTCTAAGGCTGGTATTTGTTATCAAAGTTAAAAACTACATCGTATTTTTTAACTTTTTGAGATTTTCTGCACTACTTTGGTGCTTCTGGCACTCTGGCCCTATTCACAGCTGAATATTCAACAGCCCTGGGCAAGCCTGAGTAGAAGTGACACTGTCTGGCATTTGAATGGCTGCCGTGTGGGAGTGTGTGGCACACTTGCTAAACTGTTTAGGCCTCATTGAGTCAATGCCACAATGTGATGGACAAAGTTGGAAAATAAAACTTCATGCCGTACACTGTATGCTGTGAGTCAAGTTTACATTTATTGTAAAATATTTCATACAACTTAAAATTCTTAAAATTGGTGGTGTGGTCTATTTCTAGAACATCGGAAGGTTGTGAGTTCAACACCAGGGCTGCCACCATTGTGCCCATAAAAGCAAGGCACCTGAGTTGCTTCAGGGAGACTGTCCCTGTAGTTAGTTTATATTCCTCCTTTAGAGTTTGTCTCTCCTTTTTAAAAGAAGTATAATCCAATTGCAGCACCCCATGATCAAGAAGCACTCTGCAGTATAATGGTGTTATTGGCAATAGAAGTCTGTGCACACATGGAGCAGAGGAGCCCAGAGGATGAACTGGTTCAGAGCTGTTCATCTCAGGAGAATGGTCATAAAGATGTTTCCACTATGCGACAGTTCGAAGCATAAAACACTGGTTAATAAAAATGTTATTTAATTAATCAAGCGATTTAATTTATACCTAGCAAAACATTTGTAGTATGTTATGAGAGTGAGACTCACTCTTTTTCAAATGTATTTGACCTCTAAATGTCTGAAAGTCTTTGAAGTTAACTGCTTCATAGTTCTCAAGACACGTATGTGAAATACAACATTCCTTATTCCTCCAAAAACATTGTGCAGACGTACACGGGAACCTGTACAGTACCATGTCAAGCTTGTATTGATCACTTCCCTATTGTCTCGGCGCTACGCAGAGATCAGTCTCTGCTCTCCTTCAGTTGGAAATCTTCTCTCAGCTCAAATGTCTTCTCCATTGACTCTTGATGCATCTCTTGTAAAATATCTTCAGTCTCTTTGTATTTCTTTACTTCTTCACTGTTGCTTTTACACTTGGTTGAAATACTATCTCTTGTCTTAGCGTTGAATACTGCATCTGTATTTTCTTGTGAGGATGTTTAACAGGAGAATGTGTAGACAAAAATATACAGCTTGACATGAAGCAGCTATGCTTCATTCTTGAGATATTTGAAAGTCGACCTCCTTGTTTAGTTTTGAGCTTCCTCAAACGATGAGTGTATGTGAACATTGGCCTGAGTCCATTCATCTTTTCACATTTCATGTGAAAGGAAGCAGAGTACAAACACCAAACCTAGGAATCCAACAAGGGTCGAAGGCTGTGCTGAAATCCATTGAGATCCACTGAAACCTAACGAAGAACAAAAGTTTTGTCTTTGCTGGAGTCCCAAAAGAACTTTGGGGCTTAAAATTGGACATATTTTATAGATTGCATTACATAATTTAATTTCATAACATGACTCAATTGTTTTTAATGATCTTGTCACTTCGCTTCAGTTATTTTCTCTTCAGAATTATTAAATGAATAAACTTGTTCGATTTTCTTACAGTTTTTGTAATTGACTGCAGACATTCAGCTCCTTAGATGTATGAACATTTGATTCGGTAGATTGCATTAGTTTGCAACATTTGTCAATATGACACTGAAAGCTTTTTACTCATTTTGCATGTTTAACTCCGGTGCCCAAATGAATAGTGGATGTCTGTAGAGGCTGCTAATGTTTTTAATACACATCTAAATTAAACTTTTGAGGTGGTAGTAATTTGTTTAAATGCTACTCACTGTACCTGTTTAAGAATATAGTTGACCGGTAATATAGCAGAAGTTGGACGTTAACATTGTATCTTTCCAGGGACTGTGAAAAGTTTACTTTGCTGGAGAGCAGGATTTTATTTTGACAGCACTGCTCTCATGTGTCCCAATTGACATCATGTGTTTAACTTTCCTTGACATCCACTGACACTATGTGTTTAGGGTTTGATTGATATAGGAAAGCGTAAGAATGCACCTTTTGTGAGGACTTTTTTAAAGGTGATTCACAACATACTTGGATGACATGTCTCTAGCAAATTAGCAGTAGCTTCTTCGTTTGGATATACTCCCTTCCTGAGACAGAAAGAGACAAAGGATCAAAGTAAGCAGAGTTGTAATTTGACCTTTGAACTTGTGTCTCATTGAAGCATTGTAAAAGTCAGTGTCACATGGCCCTCTTTTCTTTTGAGAAGTGTTTGATATTTTTCTCTAAGGCTGGGCAATATTGTATCAATATTGTCATATAAGACGACTAGATATGGTCGTGAATTTCACCAAGCTGTATTCACTGTCTCTCTGAAGTCATACGTCTTGAATTAATCGTGTTTCCCACAGTGGTGTGAAACCAAAATTATCAGACCTGATTTAATTCCAATAAACGTATCAAATGGATGCCTATATAACAATACAGATTAATAATCTTTTTCCACTCGCTCGAATCACTTGTCTTTGGGAATAACTGTCGGGGAGGGTTTAGTTGAATATGACAGCGTCTGTGTGTGTGTGTGTGTGTAACTTTGTGCATGGTCTGCCGTGCACATTTCCATGTAATCATGAGCAGGTGACACTTTTTTGCTTGCAGGCATGTTTGTCTGCAGGGGTTGTTAAGAATATGTGGTTGGTATTACGCTTCATATAAAAACTAAATGTTATCTTGATCAGTGTTATGACAGCATTAGTGTCAATCTTTCAAGAATAGAAGCTGGATTGTATCAGCACTGATGACTAACTACTATAGACACGGGCTAGCCAGAACTCATGTACAGTATACTTGAAGACAAAACAACCTGAAGGATACAGCTTTCATCTTTAAGGCTGACGGGCCTCATGTGTTGTCTTGGCTTTGATTGAGAGCTTATTTAAAAGTCATTGTCTTCCTGCCCATACTGCAAATTGGGAAAGAGGTTGGTTTAATTGAGATTGAAATCGTCCTTATGCAACACGTGCATGTCAGAGAGAACCATAATGTTACTCTGATATTTCAGTATTTAAGTATTTCACTTGGTTAGGTTTATAATATTCGGACTTTATGCCTCCAGAACAGCTCAGTCTACATAGAAATTAGATTACATTTAGTGAGAAATGAGAATAATTCATTGTGCCATGACAACACAACAAATACGAACTACATTGTCAAAAGTGTAACCATAGACCATCCTTAGTACTAGTGTTTGTAGGGATGTTCAGTGTACTTCAAAGTTTGTCCTTTAAAAAAGAAATATAAAATATTTTGTCTATCCTCTACCCAAAGTTTCTGTATGAACGGTCTATTCTTGTATTTGCTCTCAGTTTGTGCTGAGATAGTGGTATGTTTTCATCCATTAAATAAAGATCTATCATGACGTAGTGAAGTTAATAGAATTCAGCCACATATGGACCAAACTTCTGGGTGGTCTCCAGATTTACAGTGTGAACACAAACAACAGACGGACATTCATTCGTAGCGCATCAGTTGACAGACAGTGGGCCGGTCTCCAGAGACGAAGGTGGGACATCGAAAACGGCTCCGCTCTGGGGAAATGTGTCCCTGCAGGCTGGTCCCGCTGACAGACCCGTAGTCCCCGGGGTGTTGTTATTTCACGGTTTCTATTTTGGCATGTAACTAACCTTAATTTTGTATTATTTCAAATGTTTGTGTCATTACAGTGAGTTTGCTGGTGAGTTCTTTGCTAATTGGAGATGTATTTAATGTGTTTTGGACCACGTCTGTTCTGCACAATGTAAATTGTCTTTTGGCTTTAGTTGAACTAAACTTGGCCTGGTGTAAAGATGCTTGTGGGTTTATTTTCCGATGTCTTTTATGTAGCCTGTAGGGTGTTTAGTGAGTAATTTGTAACCGGAGGGTCATAGGTTTAATCCCCACACCTGTCCATCTATTCATCCCCAACTTGGTCATATTGAAGCGCCCTGAACTACTGAACTACCTGCCTTTCATAATAATTGAATGCAGTTTAAACTGCTCTTGGTGAGTGTCAGCTGACAGCTACAGTCTAACATGTAAATGTGATGTAGCTTCTGATCATATGAAACCAGTGTGTCTTCCTGAGTAGGAGCAATACATGAGTAATCGGGGGTTGTGTAAGGTTTCCCACGCTAGATGACTCTCCAAGGATCCTCCATGTGGATGGGAACATTTGTGCTTTTCTGACTAAAATGAGAAAGCAACAGTCGAAAAGTATGTTTGTTTGTGTTTCAGATGCATGAATATAAGGCGCTGAGCTGTGTCCCTCCTCACATTCTTCTAAATGTGTTATAACAGAGACTTCAGTAAACTGTTGTAACGCGTGTTTACAATGTAAACTCTGACAAACAATCTTGCAGTGTTCACTTAAAATGTTTTTTCTACAAACAATGTCAGATTTTATAGTCTCATGAATAGTTAACTGATCTGGCTCCGAATGATTGTTCTTCAGTCTTGGAACAGCACACTTATTTATGCCTTCCTTTCCTTTAATTGTGCTCTCCATGACTACAAATCAACATAATTCATTGCTGCTGCCTGCAGCGTGTGGTTGGCACATGTGAATAGTAAACCTGTGGTAATCCAAACACAAAGATCTTACATAACCTTCTGTTCCACGCATCATTTTTCTCATGCTGTCTTTCTCTTTTTAGCTGAATGTTTTTTTAATTAATGTTTGGGCATTCATTCTGACAGAGGTTATTATTCTTGTTCTTCGTGGTGGTCTCAAGATGTTAGCCATTACAAGTTTTAGTCTATGTAACATGGTCATCTATCACAACAGATTGAGACATAGTGCGCTGTCATCAAATCAGTCTCTAAATATTCCCCTCAGAAGCCTTGGTCCGACTCTGTTGCGGTCCAGTGCAGATTCCACTGTATAATACCAGGCCAATTATACTCAATTAACTCTCATTACCTGTGATGATCCCTGGTTCATAATACTCTCTTGTTCATTGTCTCTGGCCTGTGCAGCGACTCTGCGGCGGCTCCAGCTCGGCTCAACTGATTCAAAACTTTAGCTGCTTCCTTAGAGCAGTCTGGGTGTTTTGTAGTCAGCCTCCTGTAAACACAAACTGACATCAAATGTCTACGCTGATGTGTTTGTACGCGTATGTGTTGCCCAATGACGGACCATGAATCTTTGACTAGTGATATTTTATTAACCGACACAAACACAGAGTTCACTTACATGTTTCTGTAGAGACTGTGTGAATGTGCTGCTCTGATCACCCCTCTGGCTCTTACTACACTTTACTGTATAAGTGACTGTACATCCTGGCGTCAGTGTCTCCAGATCAGTCTGACATGGTGAATGGTTGGATCTGCAACTGATTGTGGTGATTTAGTGGTGATCTGCCATGGAGGCTTTAGAAGCATGATCCAATATTAGCCCAAATCTTCTTAAAACCTGTGCCAATGCAGGAAACCACATAATGCATGCATACATTTGGCAACAAGGAAAAAGATACACAAGCTATTCAGTTTTCCAGGCCCACATTGGCCCCAGATACCTTAAGCACCTCTGTCCACTCTCTGAAAGGAAGAGTTTGTAACATCATGTTGTATCTCATTGTTGTACAGCACATACATTTGAACATATCTCTTGATATGTGCTGTGTTTATTATATTTTGTAGCTCATCTTTATTGTAACATGCTGTGGTAGATTGCATATTATTCTTCCAGATATTGCTTGATTTTCTTTTGACCCCCAGTAAGTAAATACTCTTGTGGATTGTTATGCTTAGGGTCCACTTCAGCGAGATGGGAAAATATATCTTTCATGGCGCTACAACTAATGAATATTAATATGTAAATGCCTAAAAATGCTCATCAACATTTCCAGGAGCAGAAAGTCACGTCTTCAAGTAGATTTGCCAAAAATAATTTTCTGGGGATCAACTGACTTATTAATCACTTAACATTTCAGCTCTATTTTTTTGTGGCTACCTGCTCTTCACGCTATATTGTTTACTGAATGTAGAAAAGTTCAAATAGACTTAATGTGCCCTCATCCCCCCCGACTCCCCAGCAGTCCACTCGCATGCCAACACACTGAGCAGAGAGCAGACAGTCCATGGTCACAATAGGGGATCCCTGCGGTGGTGGCAGCTTATAAAAAGGTCTGGATGATGGACGGTAGGCAGATAACACTCCTGACCTTTGGCTGAACTTGTTGAAGTTTCATGCGTTGACCCCCCCAGCCAGAGGCCGATGGAGACTCAGATGTTACCAATTTCAATACTGTCGTTTGTCTTTTAGACATTTATTCCCCATCAAATCCTGTAACTTCTGAAGCCAAAGACAAGATTTTAAGATTAAGATTTTTTATGATTTATAAAAACTTGGCGGTTAAGTCAGTGTGTCTGTTCCAGAGCAGTGTTTTGTCTTGTCATGAAACGGCTGATTTAGGTTCTGCAATATTGACAGTTTTGAGTGGTTCATTGTTCAGTCTCTTGCTTAAGGACAACTCTAGACTACACAAATCATGCACCAATAGTACTGTTTGTTTCTGCTCCCCCTGCTCCGGTCATAAAGTTTGTATTTCTGAATGACCAGGGTGCACACTGTTGTTTTTGTACTGTTATTTGGAACCAGAAGCATATACAGATTAAGCGCTCTTGCCAAATTGAATTAGCAAGATAATTGGCTCAAGGCCAGAATACGTGTTTACATGTGTTCCTGAACCTCGACGTGTTGGATTCATTCAGGATTATGCAACACACTTAAGACGACATGTAAGAAAGAATGCTTTTGCTACAAAGCAGGCGTGTGGCTTGGGAGCACATGTCTCTGTTTATGTTCACCAGCCCTTGAGCTAACAGCTGTCAAGTCTTTAACAGACTGATAGCACTGTGCCTCAGGGCCCTAAAGTAAGTAGTGTTTTACTTCCTGAAGTCACGGAAACCAAACTGTCTCAGACCTTGAATTATTGGTCATTGGACAGGTAGCCGTTGCCCCAGGGCATCCGAGATTACTGCTGCAATGCAATATATCTGTTTTCATTGGATGGCCCCCAGGGTGGAGGGATTGCAGTAAGCTAGTTCCGACAGTGAGATACTGATGCAGTCACGGACTTGATGGCGGTTTGACAGAAAGCTCTTGATTTTGCTGCCATGTTGAGTGAAGCACCAATGTTTCATCTGCATCCTTTATCTGTAAAACTGCATTTTTCTTGGGGATAATATTTCACTAAATTGTCTTTGAGTCGTGGTCCACTGCCAGACATGATTTGACTGTAGAGGAGTCTCCTTTCATCACATTGATGTTTTATCTCTCAGAACATGAAAGTGATGTCTCCTGGGAATGTTCAAGCTAAAACTTCATTGGGTTTTCTATCTTATAATTAATCAAGACAAAAGATCTGTTCACACACTACTGCTCTCTTAGGGAAACAGCTTTTTTGGCAAAAGCTAAATTAACTTGTTTAAAGTTCATGCTTGCATTTCTAAACATACTTTCTTTTAGATACCAAAGTGAGAGTGATGACGCTTCTCATTCCATGACAATGACTTTGGTCTTGACCTGATGGGTTTTGAAAGGGAAGGAAATGAAAAAAGGGGAAAAAAGACGACCGACATTGTTTGATTGTTTGTGAAACAATGCAGGCGACGTTCCACTGAAAACAACAAAGGCAACACATTCCTCTTGACACACTCCAATCGAGTCCCCCCACCCCCCCATATGACCCTGCAGCGGGTTGAAAACACTGTTCAGACCCAGAAGTTTCCAGCATTTTTTGGATGCATCTTTTCATTGAGGTGTTTTGTTTGAGTCCAACTGAAATGAAATTGCATTTTCTCGTCTTCCACAGCATACCTGTGTGCTCTGTAATCACTTGGCCTGTGCTCTGATCAGAAACCAAAAGGGATACATTTATATTTACTTTTGTTTTTCTTCTGTCATACGCAGAGCAGACAGACTCACTGAGCCAGACAAAATCCTGCAACACAACAGAAGAGACACAGACTCTGAACAACAACCTAGATTAGCTTTCCTGCTAAAGTCACCTTCTTATCTAACAAACCTGAACATGCGTGGTTTCCTGCACTTTAGATTGTTGAACGAGACACCGAACAAACATTCACTGGGGAAAAGTGCACTGCTAACTTTAGTTTGAAGGCCAGATAGCTTGGATCTGGTTAGATGCTGATGTGGTCCTCTTCGGTACTGCTAACAACACACAGACTACAATGTGTGTGTGTGTGTGTGTGTGTGTGTGTGTGTGTGTGTGTGTGTGTGTGTGTGTGTGTGTGTGTGTGTGTGTGTGTGTGTGTGTGTGTGTGTGTGTGTGTGTGTGTGATGTTGGCACATGTTGTAAAGTACTTTGAGTGCTCGGTAGACTAGAAAAAAGCTCTATATGCAGTACATTTACCACTTACCTTGATGCAAAAGATGCCACCTCAACATTTAATGTTCCTGCAGCTGAAGCTTCTTGGAGATGTGTTATTAGTCAGGAAGGTTATGCTCTCTAAGATACAAAGCCCACATGCCAATCAGCCTCCTGATGATCAGGTAACTGAGTGCTGGAGGGTCTGGTCAAAATGTATAGTACAGTCTAGTCCAGGCATGTGTGTTAACCTTCCAAATCTGTAGTAGATGTTGCCCAACTGTGTGTTGTCTCAACGTAAGGGTCCCCTCTGGTCAGGAGTTTCATGTGCTCTTCAGCTCAGGATGACACTTATGGGAGCAACAGATGTACATGAATCAAGGTCCTTAGCAGCTCTGCAATAACTGCCAAACTGAGCATCAAGATAATGAGAAAAACATAATCCCTGCCATTTCCTTGTCATAGCCAAAAGAGTAACATGTAATTTATGTTAATGTTCACGAACCCCAAAGGACAGAATATTAATTGACCTTTCCTCCTGGAGGTTTGTTCCCATTCAATCACTTTTTCAAATACATATTCAGATTTTTATACATCTCGTCTTTTCTTTTATCTTACGAAATTATGAGTATGATCATTTTCTGTGTTTCCAATAAGGGAACTTGTAGAATACCCTCTGTATCCTCATTTAGTCCCATATGTCATTGTCCAGAAATGTTTCACTTTAATAATAGTAATAGCAAGTCTGTGTCTGTCTTTGCTTCTTTCCCTGCACTTGTCTGCCCTCATACTGTAAAGGTGGTGACACTGTAATCTCTCCGTGTGAAGGTGCTGTGACACTTTAATCTTCCCATGCACTCTCATACTCAATGAGAAGGTTAGTGAAAAGCTGACCTAGTTATTAGAGCGACAGCTCTGTAACTCATAGCACACAGGTTCAACCCCTGCAGCACGCAGCATGTTTCCTTTTGAGCAAGAAACAAAAAGCTGACCATATGTACTGTATGGCAAGAGACTGTGTATGCTGAATGTGAAAGCAGTAAAAGGTTAGCCACCTTTAGCAAGAAGAGCACTAACATTCATGTGACATATTTTTCGAGGGGTCGTCAAGGTCGTCTACTAAGCTACAGATATAAAAGTTACCAAGATCAGAATATGAACAACATTACATTATGTGTACAGCTTTTCTGTAATGTACTAACTCTATATACATTTACAGTGAAGACCTGGGAATGTTATTCACTCGCATACAAGACTACAGGATGTTATTATGGAACTCGAGATCTTTAAATGAACTTTTTGTTTCTCAAACTTTTTGGTGGCAGATCTGGAGTAGGAGTTAATCTCATTGATTAAGTTAAACCTCAGTAGCAGAGCCAAAGAAGTTGTTCTGGCCAAGGAACTTCAGCCTGAAGCCCAGTGGAAAAGGCAAGAGGTCAGCGAGGAGGGAGATAATTACCATGAATTATCCTACTGCTGTTGTTGCTAACTGAGAAAATGCAGTCAAGCAACATCTGCTGTCTGCTAACTAGTCTGTTGGACTTCCTAAGGTTACTAGCCTCTAGATGTTTTGTTTCTTATTTCATGAAGTACACTAATTTGATGTCCGAGAAGATTTATCACTCTCTGTACGAAGCATATAAAGCTTAGCTTAGCACGAAGACGGGAATGTGGTAGAAATATCTAGCCTGGCTCTCCGAAGCCTCCTGTAAAAACACAAATACGTGTTTATTAGTGAGCTTTACGTGCTTGTAGGCTTCTCTTAGAGCAGTCTTCTCTTGAAGCCATTGAAGTGTTCTTGTTATTCAACAAATAATATCAATAAAACTGAAATCAGAGAATATGGGTTTACTTTAATATGGGTGCTACTTCCTCTCCTCTTTCTCTATCTGTATCTGCTTCTCTTTCTGTCTTAAGTCCTGAGTACCAGACTCGACACTTCACTGTGTGCCCCCCCATCAGCAGAAATGAGGCCTACTGTCGGCCTACTCGCTGACACACAGCAGTCCACTTCTTTTGTAACAGGTCCAGGCTCCGCGACGAGCCAAGAAGCTGACAGAAACACAACACACACCCGACCCAGACACTCCACACTTTTTTCCACAGCTGTGCAAATAGATGTAAAATAAATATTCAGGAAATTTAATCTTGTAATTGTTTTGGCTTCCAAACCAGCAGACCAAAGGGGACCCCCGTTTTCATGACAAAGTCCTGCCAGTGTTTGTGAGAATAAATGGATTTAAGTAGGTCTGGTCCTGCAAAAGCCAATATTTGTGACTTCACTCTTGCTGCTTCTGTTTGCACTTGAGATGTTTGTGTGTTTTCTTACGGGACTTCAACGCATTAATGAGATGTCCTGTTCACGCGCAGAAATACATGTGGCTTTGCTGCGACTGAACCGGAAACATGTTTGCAACCTGCACATATTTTCTGCCATGAGTTGTGTGCGCTGAAATGTTTTGCAACAAACAAGAAGCACTTATGTGTGTTGCTATATTTGTCCAAGAAAAGCACACGCACGTGCCTGAAGATGTACAGTATAGTCATGCAAATACATGTCAACAGGCAGCTTCTCCTCCTCAGAGGGTCTGAGTAACTATTACCCAATAAATCCCCTGTCACACCACATTAGCCTGCCAGAGCCATTTGGTCAGGATGATTGCGGCTTATGTCAAGCTTGTTAGTGGTTAGCGCTGTTAACTAGAGAGGGCCTTGATATACGGCCGCAGCTCTTTGTGCACCTCTCCATACCATTCGCAGGATTTACCGTGAAGAAAAGACGTGAAAGGAGTGTTGATAAAGGTTTTTAGGCCGGTTTCTTGGTTTCCACGGAGAGCTTGTGTGTCTAGACTTCAGATTCAGAGACCGACTTGATTATTTGATGTTTGCTTTTTGTTGTTGTCGTTGTTATATTTTGCTAACTCACTGCTTTTGTTCTCTCCGTAGGCTGTGACGGGAAGATGCTTTGGTGACAAGGACTTCAGAGGAGGTTTGGAGAACGGGATACTGCTATGCGAGTAAGTTCTTATCTTTTTATCTGACTGTCTTCAGTAATTACATTTCAGCTGTCTCTTCGGCTTTTACCTTCGTCACACTTATTTCCTTCCTGAAGAAAATGATGCTTTCTTACTGCTGGGTGTACTGTGAAATACGGGTTCTTTTAATGTGACTTTGTTTTAAATGTATCTGAAGCCTTGACGTGATATATGGTTTTCCATATAGAACAGTAAAGAAAGCTTCAGTCCTGAGAGTAAGAAGGGTCATAATCACACTTTTCACAGATGGGTCATGTAAGTGCTCACAAGTGTTCTTCTTTTATTAAATGTATAGTGTTATAATTGACATAGCTGTGCTCGGCCTTCCTCCGCGTCCGTTTAACAATCATCAAGTCAACATAGAATAACCACATATGGTTCAGAATTAATACGAAGAAGATCTGTTTTTTCTTCTTCATTTGTTACAACGCTCTGCTCCAGTGATCAGAGAGACTGATGTCCTTTCACATTTTCCTCACGTGAGAAACGGTGAACTCCTTTCTGCCCACTCGTAATGAGGCGAGGTGCTAAAATGAGACTGAAAACACACACAGACACATCTTCCACATTCCTTTCTGCTAAGTTGAGTTACACAACCCAATGTTTACACCCTATATTGTGAATACAGACATCATACCCAATTTAAAAAGCCTCCCCACTGGTTTTGGAATTTCTGGAATATCATGAAACCTCAAAAGGTAATTAAAGTCCTGAGTCGGGCCGTAATAATGCTTTCTAAATGTGTGATTCACACAATGAAACAACAACACGATCTCTCCTCATGCAGATGATTTATTCCACTGACCATTATTTGTTTAATAGATTACTCAGTCATCATAAAATTAATTAACTATTTTGATGAATAATTAAAAATATATTTTGGTTACAGCTTCTCCAATTTAAAGCTTTGCTACTTTTTAGTTTTATATGATTATTACATAATGATATTACATTTACAATGTCTGTGATTTAATCATCAGCCTTTACTGATGTTCTGTACTGATGCTCAACGATCACACAGGGACAAATGCATCTTAGAAGAAGATTGGTGGGGGGGGGGACAAACAAAAAAGAAAGCATTATTCTCATTCAAGAGTGGAAACATTGTCTTTACTGTTGTCATGGCCCACTCTCCCCACCCACACATATTGTATGTAGAACTGAGAACTACCTTCTCTCGGGGTTGTTGAAAGTTATTCTGGGAAACATGCAGTGCAGCAGGAAGTGTCTAAGCGGAGCTGAAGTAGACGAGGCAGGCTGAGGGGGGGAAAGAGTTCACAAAAGAGGTAAATTACAGCAGTTCATCGCAAAATACCTGCTGGAATGCCATCAATATCACAGGACCGCTGATATCTAATACTGTGAGAGTATCAAAGGGTGCAGGGCAGAATCATTACAGTGCTTCCTCTGATGAAAACTCACAAAAGAAAGAAACTGGAGACAAAGAGAGACAGAGGAAGAGGGGGGGGGACTCTGAAACTGTGGCCTTTTCATGACTGACATGCTGGCTGAGTGCAGAAATATACTGTAACTTTCCTCCTTGTGTCTTTGCAATGAGAGATGACAGCAGAAGGACATACCTCTTCACATGTGTAGTTCACTGTGATATGAAGCGTACTGGAACTATTTAACAGCTCCCAGAGGGTGGAAGGAGACGCACCGATTCTCCACTCTGATTTAGGATCTGCGTCGTTATAAACCATCCAGGCGCCGCGATGGGACTCTCAAAAATGTCTCTTTCTCACTTTTTTGTTCCCCCCTCTTTTCTCTAAAGGCGCACACACACAGCTTCACACACTCTTTATCTCTTCTGCCTGCAGTTTCTGCACTCTGCATGGTCTGGGTTGAACTTACTTTGCCGAGCATCATTTAAAAATATTCATCTCAACTTGTCGTGAAAACAAATTATAAAACATTAACTTCACCTTGTGATGTCTTTCTCCCTGTGTGTCTCTTGTTAGGTTGCTGAGCTCTATTAAACCCGGCCTGGTGAAGAAAATTAACAGACTTCCAACACCCATAGCTGGCCTGGTGAGTCCTCTCCCCTCACTCAGCCTGACAGCATCTCCACCGAAACTTAAGACAGTCCTTTGATCCTCTGGGATCTTATTTTCTCCTGCTGTCTCTCGCTTTTCCTTCCTTGTGTCACATTTCTTTTACGTCTGAGTCTCTTCCACTCATTTCTTTTTTCCTTTCTTTAGACAGTCTTATTCAGAGCTGTCTAATGTTACTGCAGTCCTTGAGTGAAGTACCAAACGTAACACCTGACATTGCATAGGGGCTGTACTGTGTGCACGTGCAGCTTTCCAAAGCAGAAAGGTGACCTAAAGGTTTCCAACCCTGTCATACTGCAGGCGCCTCATATAAGTTACGTCACCATATAACTTCATTGTTGGTCTGTTCAGGTTATATATGTTTTGGACTGTGACATTCTGGCAGTGTGCCAGATGTATTTTTCATCTTGGTGATAAATATCCATCTAACCGGCACCGTATGGACTGAGTAGCAAGGATGTGAGAGGAAAATAGTAATACAGACCTACACAGAGTAATTATGTGACATGCATTACACAGTACCAGGTGTGCCTCTACGTTTGATTACAGATACCTGCCGCTAAAAGATCTCAGTCCTCACAGCCAATGTGTCCATCAGCAGCCGTGCGTGACTCATTGTACAGGAAGATGGTTGTGCAGAGACACAGATCATCTGTAGACTTAATATCTGCAGGAGCATATGTGGCAATATCATTTACTGTCTTTCCATTGACTATACGAAGTTTGTTTCATTTACTAAAACCATCAGCAAGTACTTTTTTCACAAGTCTTCCAGATCCTCACACCTTAACTGAATAATGTACGTTGTTGTCAGAGGTTTTATTGAAGAATCTTGAGTTTGCCTGCTTTGAATGAGAGCTTTTGAATGTCAGTAGACCTGAACACTGATACATTTCAGAGCAGAGTACAGTGCAATACAGTGGAGCCCTTTCATGACAACTTAAGACCTTGATCTGGATGAAGTGACCTTTCAGGACCAGGACCGGCACGTAAACAGAGGCACACACAAAGTCTATCGCTGAACGTACTTCCATCTCTCAGTCCTTATTAACTTACAGGAGCTCTCAGTTGCACTGCTAACTGCTGTCTGAAAGACTGTTTATGTAATAACATTGTGGGTATTATGTTAAAAAACTCTCGTGAGGTGAACAGTACGCACCATGTCACAGTACAAGAATTAAAGATCAAGAATAAAACGTAGTGTTTAGGATTGGACACCCTGTATCTGCGAGGGCTCGATGTGTCTGTGTGTCAGCACTAAATGATTACTTGGCCACATACGGAGATTTCTTTCCTTCAATTTTGTAAACGAAAACTATCACTAAATATGTTCGTCAAGATGATGTGAAGACGGCACCCGCGTCCTTAAACACTAACTGTGACTATATCAACAAGCAATACTGTTACCGGTTAGTGTTAATACACTTACTAACACTTAAGTTCAGGTTAACAATGACGACAACAGAGTTTAGGGGACAGAAACAAGGTGATATTTTCTTAAATTCAATATAATCTGATGACTAAAAAAGACCAAAATGTCAACAGTTTTCATTGAGTAAATCTATATTACATTACTAACTTAAACCTGACTAAAGAAAAACAGGATGAGGTTGACTAAATGTGATAAAACTGAAAAGGGCGTTTGACAAAGGTCTAAAAATCAACTAAATCAACACTATTGAAAATGAGGCTTTATCATTTATACAGACTACACGCCCTGATTTAAATAAATGAAACTACACCGACAGGTTGTTTTATTTCCTTCATGACACTGCTAAAGGATTGCGTTCATTAGCGGAGTGGTTTACAAGTGTACGGGGAGCTGGGTATTATTTGAACGGAACAGGAAGTCTGCGTTGGGCTGAAATGGCTTTTCTTATCTCATAGCGTCACTAATGGCTGCCAATGAGCCTTCTCTGTTTTTTACAAGTGACGGATAATTACACACACATTCTTTACAGGCTTCTTTTTCCCCACCTTGCAATCGCTGCTAGAATAACAATTGATCATCCTGTTAGAGCTTTCAACTCCAGAGCTGATGTTTGTCATCTGTGCTTGAATATAAATATTTAGTTTCTGTTGCACATTTTGGTTTCGGTTGCTTTTTAAGTTGTTTCCTTCTGGTAGCATCCTGCATTCCTGACTGTCCTTTATCTAACTCTCCTCTATTAGTAGCCTAATGGACTCTTATCAGTTCATCTGCGCTGGTTGACAGCAACAGGCTTTTTAAAGCGCTGCTATAGATCCATCAGGGTGCAATGGCACATTTCTAAGGAGCAACACAATACTGTGAACACTATTGACATTCACAAGTTGTTCAGTTGAGTGATTAGTTGCCAAATCTTAATCTTAATAAGATAATTAAAAGCAGCCAAAATCAAATGAGAACATTTGATTTGCATTAGTTTCACTTCAGTCGACACAGTAACACCAACACTGGTATGTAATAAAATGCAATCTATTAGACAAGCACAGTAACAAACGCACCATTTTGGAAGCTTCTCCATATGTTTTGAGAGTGAGGCATTAAGTTATTTTTTGTTGTAGTGCATGCTAGTTCACAGATTGTGTGATAGTTGAACTGTTTGTTAGTTTGTGTCTCAAACAACGGGGACTGAAAACAACTGCGCTTATAGGCCCAAGGAGAAGCAATGAGGTTGCAGAACAAATAAACATGACATGACCGTTACTAACTGGTCCAAAGAGGAGGATGAATCATCCGCTGTAGACACATGTTTACAGTAGTAGTTTGAGGGCAACATACAAAAAGGGAGCAGAAGAATCACACCTGCTGGTTTGAATCCAGTCCAAACAATATGACCCTCAATACCTTGAACGTTTCAATATTCTGTCACTTAGCTTCCTGTGGCTTTGCAGGGATTTGTCTTCCTCTTGGCTGTGATTAAAGAGGCGAGAAACACATAAACAAGGGGTCTGCTGTTATCTTGACCATCGTAATAAAACACAGGCTACTCCCCCTTCCTCTTCCTGTTTGGGGGGCTAATGGGAGAATGAGTCTCTGAGGAGGTTTGGCTGTTTTGTAATTAGAGCAGCTACCTCAGTGCTCTGGCAGCTCGGCCTTGTGTGGCTCAGTGTTCGTCTGAACAGGTTGGTTGTTGCGTGTTCTGTTCCCAGCCGTCTCTGGGTCGACTGGTATGCTCATGCTTTACGGTGTGTAAACAGACACGCAGTGGAGATCGCCCTTCAAGTTGAATGGTAGTAATTCACATGTTTTTAAAAGTGTGTTTAGGGAATCCGTGACATGCATGTAAAAAAACCAACAACATTCAGACTGTTATGTAAAACCCTTGTAATGCCCAGTTCAGTTTTCATATTCATTTGAGGGATTGTAAGCGTCATTAGCATCTCGAGATAATTCAGCTTCCCTTGGTGCGGTGAGAGCTTTGCAAAGCCCCCGTCAGGGTTCTTTCTTACTATCAGACATGAGTGTTTGTACTATAGGACTGTCCCGATACTGGATCTTTGAGGCTAATACTAAAATGTTATTTTTATGTGTAACGACACATCGCTTGAAAGTAAAATAAATTAAACAAACATTTTCAGAAAGATCTCCTTACTGTCTATTTTTTTTAAAGAATTGTGATAAAAAAATTGCCCGTTTGTTCAGAGCAACAACAAATATTTGTTACATATCAGGCCAACATGCATACAGATGCTGTATATACATGTATAACTGCAGTTAGACCATATCGGCTGATACACTGGTCGAATTGAGTGAGAAACTGAGCATAGAAATGCACATTAACACAAATATTACTTGTGTATGCAACATCAGAATGTGTTGGTGAGCAGTGCAGCACATACAGCAGGTGTCTTCTGAAAAGACCAGTACATTAAGAACACAGTGCAGCATGTTGGGGCTCGACCCTTCATGTGGCTCTTGTCTTATTTTGGGTGTTATCCTTGGAAGGGAGAGGAAAAAAATAAATCTGTAACATACTAAATCATACTGACACCCAAGTGGCTTGTTTCCTTATCCTCGGCAATTCTCTCTGGAATCTGTCAAGGTCTAAAATCAGGGCGCGGGCACTGACCCTCTTCCCTGAGGAACCTTGGTGGTCTAATCGTGGTAGTCAGATATTGATTACAAAGAGGGTTGTGTTTAAAGAAACCCAAGCTCTTTTCACTCACACACACTCTTACACATATAGGTAGGGTACACACACACACACACACACACACACACACACACACACACACACACACACACTACTTTTACTCTGAACATATATTTAGATTTGGTTGAAATTCCATTTGGATGACTGTTGGCCATTTCTCTTCTGTGCACATTTTGCTGTATTTTAAACTCAACCACCGTGTTGGCG
Organism: Cottoperca gobio; assembly: GCF_900634415.1. NCBI lineage: Eukaryota > Metazoa > Chordata > Actinopteri > Perciformes > Bovichtidae > Cottoperca > Cottoperca gobio. The sequence goes on from NC_041364.1 coordinate 3,350,928, forward strand.
TTTCCCCAACGGGTATAACTTTTGCCCAAATGTATTATGAATACATTCTTTGGGCAGTAACAGAGTGGACAAGGGCTTTGTGTCTCAGTCAATCTCCTACCTCCCAATCCTTCTCCAAACACATTCAGCTGTCAGTCATGTCTTTGCGGTAGACGCCCAGTTTCCTGTAGCAGTGACCTGCAAATCACGACAAAGCTATGCTCACTTTGTAAGACACATTCCCTCTAAACAGCCACTATATTATCCCGTATGCCATTATGCAAGAAATAGATTAATGGTCTGTTGACTTTTTTATTAAGTATGATTTGAAGTTGCTCCGTGATGGTTGAGATCTTTGTTGTCAACGCCACCAGATCTCCATCTAGCCCCTGGCTAAACTTTTTCAAGTGCTCCCTTTTTGATGAATACTCTTATAAATATGGTTTCCATGGCTCTCCTTATCAAACGGGTCCTGAGGGCCTGCCTCTGAGAAGAAATATCTCTTTAAAGTGCCTTTAGTTGAAGATTGCTCGTTGTAGTTGTAGTAGGGCTGCATGATTATAGCAAACATTCATATATGTATTTTATTTGTTTTAGTCTTTGCTAAATATTTTCAATAGGAATGTTAATCAAATGTTTGCTTGGTGTTAGGGAGGTGTGTCGGACGTAAAGATGTACATTCTTGTGTTCGCCCTGCCTAGGAATTTAATTATTACTTATTGAGTCAGTCATGTTTCTTGATTTGCTATTTGTAATCTGAAAGGGGAACATTTATGTGTCGAGAAGGATAACTGTGCACTGAGGCTGACAGCTGCTGTCTTCCGCCGTTACCCAGCAAAGTACAATTTTAACAAGCACAGATTAAGTGCTCCAGCTGATGGACAGTTATTGATGTTTAATCTTCCACTTGTCCAGCTCTTTAGTATTCACACTGAATATCCAGTCAGGGAACTTTTCTAACATGTGTCCAAGTGTGATCGGGAAATAAGTTGATATCAAGTTGTTCATGGGCAAAGTGAATTATCCTCTAACAAAAAGCTTTACTACAGATTCTCATCCAGTGGGAATATTCTGATCTGTTCACTTGGACACTGGGAGTCCCTGTTAAAGAATGTCCCCACCCTAAGGGGTCCCTTATTGTTCCACAAGTGATAACTCATTTCTGGAATCTGGAAAATATTTGTAAATAGAGCCCACTACACTGATATTATCTGGATGCAACTAGTGTGAGACTCAATGGGTGTGTCCTCCCTGGAGTAAAACTGTCAACAGAAAGAGATTGCTGTGTCATCTTTTAAAGAGGTGTGTGTGTGAGAGAGAGCGTATGGGTGGGTGGGGTTGCCTCACCAGGAGAACAGAGATGGCGCTGTCCCAAAAACACAGGAAGCTGCAGGGTGGGTTAGTTTGGAGGGGGTGTTCTGCTACAAATGGGAAAGGATCGTGAGAACAACTTTTTCCAAGTGTGTTTGTTTATGTGTTTGTAATCATGCATGTATTCTCACACCCGTTAGTGTGCACATGAATAAGTCTCTTAGTGTTTTGTGTCTGAGCACATGAAATGCTGTACATTTGAAAACAGCATTTTGTCTAAACGTGTGTGAATGTAAGTGCATTGTTTTGGTGTGTGAGGGATAAAGAGAGTGCTTGGGACAATCAGGCTGGAGAGGAAATGGTGACACCCTGAGGGAGAGAGAGAGAGAGAGAGAGAGAGAGAGAGAGAGAGAGGGAGGGAGGGAAAGAGAGAGAGAGTGAGAGAGAGAAAGGCTTTGGCCCTCTGTAGGATAGAGAGGCATAGAAACAAAGAGACAGAACCTGGGAACAGGAGAGGAGAGCTTGGCTCAGGTTGCATCCAACAAAGAGTTTGTCTGAGAGCGAGAGGGGAGAGAGGGAGGACGACTGAGAAGATGGGGAGAGAGTGAAAGGTAGGAAAGAAGAGAAAGAAGAAACGACCGAGGAAAAGCAGGTGACGGAGGCAAGATAAGAAAGGAAGCCACCTGAAGGAAGCAAAGGGTCAAGAGTGAAAGTTGGAATAATCTAAGAGAGGAGACGCACGAAAGCCATCCACAAAACCTGGTGGTGTCACATTTCTGTCTAGCAGGTATCCTGATTTTCATGTTGTGATTGTGTGTGTGTGTGTGTGTGTGTGTGTGGTGTGTTTGTGGCGTGTGAAGGAAGGAAAAGAGAAGAATCAATCCTTTGCAAAACAGTAAAAAAAAGGACTCTTGCCATCCCTTGTAAAGTGTGTGTGTGTGTGTGTGTGTGTGTGTGTGTGTGTGTGTGTGTGTGTGTGTGTGTGTGTGTGTGTGTGTGTGTGTGTGTGTGTGTGTGTGTGTGTGTGTGTGTGTGTGTGTGTGTGTGTGTGTGTGGAGACCCATTGGAATTTAAGAATGAGGACATTTTTGGACTATCAGGACAGTTTGTCCATCTGGTCTTTAAAGGGTTAAGACTTGGTTTAAAGTTTAGGGTTAGAATTGGGTTCATGTGAAGGATAGAGTTAATATTAGGGATGCAATTATGCCAGACTTTACTTTCTTTGCTGTTGTACAGAGCCAGTAGTCTATTTTCTACATTAACTGTAGGATTTTAAGTGAATCCGAGAGAGTGTGCGTGTGAGTCATTGGTGTGCTTCTTTTGCTTTCGATCTCGGCCAACAGCGTATTTATCCTGATGAAAGTGTGTGTGTGTGTGTTCTGTGCAGGACAACCTCAGTGTGTTTCTGCGCGGCTGTGAAGAGTTGGGACTGAAGGGCTCCCAGCTGTTTGACCCTGGAGACCTGCAGGACACATCAACACGCCCCACTGCAAAGTAAGTCCTAAAGCTTCAGTAATAACTGTGTGTGTGTGTGTGTGTGTTTTTAATTGTGTTCCGAAACTACATAACATACAATATCAACCTTTCGATCCTCTTTGAAAGGAATGGTATGGTTACTTTAAAAAGGGTATATACAGTATGTAGCATAGTGAAAAATACATCCTTTACAGGTTATTATTTTATTTATTTATTATGTGACTGGAACAAGCACAAATATTAGCATTTAATTTATCGTACCAGACTTAGCTTAAACCTTTTCAGTCGAGTAAAAACAGTTTATTTAACAATAATATATAAGATGTTTATGATAACCAGTTTACTCAGCAGATGCTGGATTTGATCATCTCAAGCTCCACTTATAGTAGTAGCTGTTCTGGTGCTTTAAGGACTTTCTCCCAGTTGGCTCCCAGTCTTGACTAATCTCACCTCAAGGTCCATTTAGTAGCTGCTCTGGAGATCTTGTGCATATTTTTAGAAATGTTGATGATGAATGAAGGCTTGTGTTTCACTTGGTGGATGGACCGAGTGTTGTTGTTATTGTTGATGATGAACACTTCAATTGTGTCTTAATAGATGTCTCATCTGTATCAATGGTTGTGTGTCACTCTCTGTCAGTCACCCTGTCTGTCATTCTCCGCTTCAGACAATCAGCCACTTCACTGCCAACATAAATAACTCGCTGAGACTCGATGGAAGTTTGTAGAGCCTGTGTGAGTGAAGCAACAATACCATATCTGTTTGACACAACTGGTCTCCGTCCAAATACAACATTCACTCACTGAACCATGACTCCTACTGTGTTGCTTGGTAACAAAGACAAGTGCATGTAGTTCTTAAGATATACTGTTTGTGTGTGTGTGTGTGGGGGTGTGTGGGGGTGTGGGGGTGTGTGTGTGTGTGGCATGTGCTGCTGTGGATTGTCCCCTGGTGGGTGTCATGTGATTGACACCAATCGAAGTAACAATATCTGTTAAAGCTTAAGGCTGTTGATTTTTAATAATTCTTAGCTAATGTGCAATTTGTTGAGTTTATTTGAATGCAACCCACATGACCCATCCTAAAATATGTTGTCTGCAGTCACGCAGGATGTCATACTCTATTCTTCCCTATGAGGAACGGGGCGAGACAGTCACTGCTGGTTGCAAATCGAACTCTGAACGAGGCGAAGTCGATCAGACTAATATGTGAAATCACTCTCCAATGTCCAGCCAGCTTGAGAGGGGGGGTAGGATTGATCTCTCACTCAAGAAGTACTGATTGTTTATATCCTTGTTTATATAACTGCATGTCAAAATAGTAATAAACAGCAGAGAAGGGTAGCGGCTGCTCGGCTACAGTGAGTGTAATGACGATACAGTTTGATAAAAGGCTGTTAGATTGTACACAGAATGCTGTTGTTAGCTACAGGAGCTCCCGCAGTTAGGAATAGAGCTTGAGCACAAGGAATTATGGAATCTGTTATATTCTATAATGTCATTTTTAATTTGAACAGATAATTACAAATTGTGTGATATTTATTTTTCCCACCCATCAAATGGTAAATGCGCTTTTCCAATCTTTACGATCGCTTTACAACACATGTCATTCACACACATCCATACAGTCAGAGGCTACCATACAAGCTGCACATCAGCTCGTTAGTAGTGATAAACATCCACATCCACACACACACACACACACACACACACACACACACACACACACACACACACACACACACACACACACACACACACACCCTTGGACGACCACTCCACCTCCTGAGCCTCCACTACTGCAGCCACCTGAGTCGTTTGACTTTTAAATATAAAGTGACGGCCATAATGTGCTCATTACAAACTGACAGGAACAAACAGGAACCAAATCAAAGCTTCATTGTAGCTTTAATGGATCGTCTTTCTCCGTGGAAGAGGATTCTCAAACTGAACGTATATATCACCGATATACTGAACCTGATATCATCAGGAATATCTGGGCAATCAATAAAGTTTGTACGAACTGAAAAGGAAACATCGGAGTCATTGTTTCAGAGGTCGCGTGCTGTTTCCAGTTGTTATGTAACTCTGTCGTACAGGATGCTGTTTTCTTGCAGCTTGTACCATGACAGGAAGCCGTTTCGGTGCTTCTCCCCCCTGACTCGCCGAACAGGTGTTTACTCGTGTAGGAAACGGCTTTGGACAGGGAGGTGTTCAGACAGACAGGTTCTGATACACGATGAGCTCAGGCCTGAAATATCTCCTGTTCCTCTCTGTGAATCAGATTGATGTCCAAGATAAGTGATAGTGTGGAGGAGAGAGGAGGAGAGGAGAGGGGAGAAGAGGGGAGAAGAGGGGAGAAGAAGAGAGAAGAAGAGAGGAGGGGAAGGGGAGGGGGAGAGACTTTTTCGGGGGAGTCCTCTCTTTCCTTTGATCTCCTTGGATCTTTCCTTCTCCTCTTTCCTTCTTTTCTCTCTTTCTCTTTAGGGAGGGCCCTTCCTTTCTCCCCTCTCTTTCCTTTCTTGCCTTTTTTTCGCTCTTTCTCGAGCTATCTTACCTTTTTTTCCTCTTCTCGACCTCTCCTGTCCTTTTCCGTGCCTTCCTTTTTCTTTCTCTTCCCCTCTCCTCCTTTTCTCTTCCGTTCTATTTCTCTTTCCTCTTCTCTCCTGCCTTTCCTCTTTTCTTTTCTCGGGAAGGGTGAGAGGAGGGAGAGGAAGGGAATATTCAATGCTTTCATTTAAAAGAAATGTACGTGTTAATATTAACAGCAGGAACAATCCAACATGGAGCCTGACTGAGGTTTCTCTTGACTGATTGTGTTAATTAACATTTAAGCACTTCAACGGCCGGATTAGAGTTTTCTATAATAACAAACAAATCCATTTCTATTGTAATGGTTTGCACTGTTTCATTAGTAAAACATTTCCCCTTAGCTTTTCAAATCTTGTAAACATTAATTTGTAGGTAGAATACAAATATCATTTTGGAATAATAGTTTTGTCATTAAATTATTCATAAAATCTGTCATTCATCCTGTAAAAGAGTTATTAAATAAGTGTTGCAGTCTTTTCAAAAGGGACATATTCCCTTGAATATATGTCATTACTAATGTTGCTATTTAATATACTCACATAAAATATCCTATTTATAGTTTTTAAGATTAATACATTAAAAGAGTGAGAATATAACTCATAGCTGTTTCATCAGAATGAATATTGTTATATAACTAGTTTTACAATGGTACTTTGAGGTTCCTGTTTGAATAAAGCCACAGATGGTGACTCTAATAGAGACAGAAAAGGGTTAAATATGATCCAATACTTGTGGAATCTGTCTTTTACAAGGTGACAGCGGAGAAAAACAACCTGTCTCTGTGTTTATTTAGTCAGCTGACAGAAAGAGAGCATGATGATGAAGAGGAGGAGACTTTCACCTTGCTCTTCTGCTCCCATTTCAACCCTCTTTCTCAGGTCACTGCTGTCATGCAACTTCGTCGTCGTGTAACTTCTGTCGAGTGATTTAGGCTCTGTGGCCCTCAGGCTTTGGAGACGAGTTACAAACGGTCTCTTATGTACGAAGAATGCTTATTTTTCCATTCTATAAATGATACTCTGAATGATACTTGGATGCCCAGTAGACATAGCTACCGTATAGTAAGAGCCTTTTATACTGGAATTATGCTTCTCCCAAGATGCACGTCTCTACCAACCTACGCAGAGAAGGGTATTATGGGTAATCATTTAGGTCACAGAGGCTTAGTTCCTCAATCTCAATCAATGGAATCATGTGTAAATAGGTTATTGGGTGAGTCCACTCTGTTGGGAGCTGTACTACATACTACGTCCTGCATAGAGTACAGCAAGTATAAAAGGCAACATGTTTACCATAAAAGCTCATTTATTTTCAATATATGCATGTAAAGCAATCCTTTATACATGCCAATTTGTTTTCAATACATAATAAGCTTTCCTATAGAAGTTGGTCTGCTGTCTGTGTAAACTGAACTTAATATCCATAAAAATAAAGATTTTAAAGATAATGATGGAAACGCTGCAGCCAGCCGCCTCACAACCAGCACCATCAAGAGAAATCCCATCCCTCCCGTCCCTCCCATCCCTCCCATCCTGGCTGCTTTCCATTGGCTCCTTTTCAAACCAGTATCAGTTTTAGGAATGTATTGATCTCCTGTAAGCCGGATGTTGGGCTGGCACTTGGTTATATTGCAGAGCATTTAACCCAATACGCCTGAGCTCAGATGTAGAGCCTCACTGGTCACAATCCAGACTGAAGCCTGAGGATGACCAGGCTTCTACATTAGGGTACTTTCACAGTAAGACGTTGGCAGGTCTTCTCTTCAACTCTGTCTTCAGAACACTTTTCAAGACTTTATTAGCAGAAACAGAATGCATTATACTTTATATTTTGAGTTGCAACTGTTTCATAGTTAAGGAGTGATGTCACTTTTACTGTGTTTATTGTGAGATTGTTTTCTTCACAAACTGCACAGAAATCGTGTGTGTGTGTGTGTGTGTGTGCGTGTCTGTGTGTTTAGCATATTTCTCTAGTGCTGCTATGTCTCCCTCTCTTAGCTTAAATTAAATCTTCTAGTGGTGATCCACATCTTTTCATTTTGGCAACATGTGTGACTAAATGGCCACTGCTGAAGCATTTCTTTAAGGCCCCTCCCAGAGATCACTTGGCAGTGAAATCATGTGGCCACCACTGTGACATCTGTCCCCTCTGACTTTGTGTTGAAGAAGAATTTGTCTTTGTGAACGCTGAAGTCAAACCTGCAACAAGTGAACATAATGGAAATATTAAATAAATCCATCACCAAACTAGATCCAGAGATGCGAGTGTAGAGTGTGCTCGTTCTCTCTGCGTGGGTTCACTGCAGATCCCTCTATAATGTATGTTCAATAAGTTTGGTATTGTGCTGCTGTTTTGCATCTGTGGGAGTTTGGTTGGTTTAAAAGCTGTCTGCTGATATTTTTATGTAAGATATTTCAGTAAATAACACCAGAAGTACATTTCTCACTCTCTTCCTCTCTTCTTCTCTTCCTCTCTTCCTCCCAGGGGAACGGACTGCAGCCGTAAACTCAAGAATGTAAGTGATACTTCTGGATTACAGTGGGATCATTTGTTTGTGTGCTAAATGTATGTTTGGATGTAAACTGTTATTATGGTCCAGTGTTTCTGTTTGTGCTGTGGTTGTCACTCTCTGCTCGTCTGTTCCAATCCTGTTCACTCTACAGTCAGCTCTGTGTAGAACTGTGTTATTCCAACTAAATACTACATACTCTGTGTATGCTGGTCTGGCTTTACTGTTGGAAGGTATTCTACCTTTACTTACCTTTACCTGGCTGTTTTACTGTTATCTATCCAATGTGTTCTTCTCCACCACATCTTTCAATCCCATGCACTCTGCCTGCTTTGGTTCCATCTATCTATCTTTTATCTCTACATAGCTACAACTCCAGCTTCCTATTCTACTTATGTATTTGTCGTTTCTATCTATCCTTTCCTTACTCCAGCATTGTAAGTTTTACATCATTCTTACTCTTTTAGTTGTTGGATTTCTAATTATTTGAACACCACTAATACCTGCTATCTTCTTCTGCATATTCTATCTAGTGTAGTTCTTCCTATTCAGCCTATAGTTGTTCTCTGTGTTTGTTCTTCTTCCTTTCTAATTATCCATTTTTACACTCCAAGTGTCTATTTTTGTTCAAATACACCTCCACCCTTTCTTCTCTTTTTCTATTAATGCTGCTTTAAGAAGTAGAACACATAATGCTAGCCCTGCCCACTCTGCAGTCAGAGCAGTGCCCCCCCCCCCCCCTCGCTCCCTCCCCATCTCTCCCCCTGTCTCCCTCTCTCTGTGATGCTGCTGTACAAGTAAATGTGTCGAGCTGCAGAGCTGGCCTGCTAGCTCATTTAGCTGACTTCACAGAGGGGCTCTCAGCCACATTAGCAGCAATAGCAAACAGCCCACAAACTCCCAGCAGCTAAAGGCTTTAGCCAGGACCTGCTACCACACTATGGATCTGCCCTGCAGACTCACACTGAGGACTGGGATCTGATAGCAACTGTCTCTGCAGCACATCACATATTAAGAGGTGAAGGAACTGCAGCAAGAATAATTTTCTGATTTGCTGATGAAGGTGTTGTTTGGCAGATTGGATGTTGAGGTAAAAAGAGGGCATTGCATGTATGGGAGGGATATCGCTGGAGTCCCTAGATGTTTGTTTAGCAGTGCAGGTGTGAACAAGAAGGGCTGATAGTTGATTGCAATGTGATGACTAGTTTAGAGAATGTGTCTCTGTGCACAGGTCTGTGGATTGTGACTTGCATGCACTTGTGTGTTAGTGTTTACATTGTGCATTTCTGGGGTGCATTTATGCCCTTGTGTTTGCATCACTTAGTGTGTGCGAACATGAAACAAAGAGGTAATTGTTGTTTTTCGACGAAACCTCTTGACAGGTTTTTCCACATCTGCAAGTTCAGACACTGAAGAGGTGACGCAAGTCTGACGTTGTGCATTACTTCACTGTCAGTCAAAACTCCACTGACCTACTGTAGCCTTGTGTTTGTATCCACGTTTAGTTTTCTGTACAGTTGTTATAGGTTTAGTGTTGCATGTCTAAATCATGCTGGGCACAGCTGTGGCATATATCCCCATTCAGGCAATTGGGATCAATATGGATGAGTTTAAAGCATACTAGTCTGCAACCGCAATACATTTGGTGCTGACCCACTTCCAATGGGAGCTGGCACGGATATTTTCATGATACTGGTGATGACACAGAAGCAATACACTCTGCTGCTTAGGGTGCTAAAGTGCACAGTTTGTTCAGTCGTCCTGATCTACATTAGAAAAGAGTTCTGGTTGGATCCCCTGTGATCTGGCTGTAGTGTTGCATCTTAGTAAGTAGGGATGGTACCGCTTTTATCTGTCAGATACCTCAACCTGGAGTATCTGCCTGTAACGATACCAATCGTACGCTCTTTTCCCTCTTAAACAACTAAACTGTTAATAATTCATTTGTATGGATGCACTTTGCTTAACCTAGCCATCTAAAAAAACATCATGCTCAAACTGTGAAACAAATATTGTACTCTCCTAAAGGAGGAAATACGTAGCCCGCAACATGACTCAGTCATGTAATACTGCTGCTTAGAGCTGCACATTATATTCGTATTTTATCGTCATCGCGATCAGAACATGCGTGATAAACACCTCGCAAAAGGCTGCAATGTTGCACTCTTTTATTGCCTCATCCCTATTAGTGAGGCTAATTCTTTACTTTTGGCTAGAAAGATGAATTTCCCCAAAGGAACCAGCAGAGAATCACACAGAAAAGACTTTGTGCTTCTTCTGAACAGCAGGCAAGTTCATTTACTCTTCCTCCAAGTGTGTTTGAACGGTGGCAGAGTGTGTTTACACTGACAGTATGACTGAAATAAACACATTAAGCCATGCTGAGTTTCCTTATCAAAGCAATCCCTGTGGAGTGCCGGTTGACATGGACACAGTAAATATAGCTGGGTGCTAAAGGTGCAGCTCTGTGTGATCTCCCTGTGGCCATAGTCAATCTGTACATTCTGCATTTTAGTCTTTTAGCTGACTCCAAAGGGAGTTACAGTGAATGCAGCTAGCTTCACTTCCTCTGTTACATTTAACATTACTTACAGGACGTTAGCTTACAAGCTAGAGTCAGAGCGGAGGTACTACAGCCTCCTTCAGATCTGATGTTACAGGGTTGCTGTGTTGGAAGGAGATGAGATTGACCTGGTAATTTATGCACTCAGGGCTAAGCTAGCTAACGGGCAAATATAAGCCCTTTAAGGGCTGCTGTATTGTAGCAGGAGAAGGGCCTGTGACTGGTGTCAGGGTCGGAACAATGGCTCAGTCTTGTCGTGTTTGTTCAGGACGTATTAGCTAACATGTAACTTCTTTGAAGGAGGCTGGACCAGAGAACTTTTGTGGGGAGACAAGTGAAAGGAACAGACTGGAGATTGGTTTCAAACTTTTGCTTTCCTTCAATACAACCATGAGCTGACAAACTATCATTATATTTTACTCACACTCCAGTGAAATGTTTTATATGTTGGCCTGCATTGCTACATGTACATACTGTATTTCTGTATAGTCTCATGTTATGTAACCTCATCATTGGTTTGGAACAACTCAGGCTTCAAACAATGCACCTTGAATGTCATGACAGTATGTCTGGATCCAATGTACCATTATGAAGACCTTTGACTGCAGTGAGGAACGTGAATTTAAGATGCTGATGCTGTTGTTCAGTTCTCTCTCTGTTAGTGTTTCATGAAAAGATAACATCTGACGGGTCATGACTTAAGTTATAACATGTGTTATGTTTTATTAATTATTTATTTAATGAATCTGAGCAACAAGGTGCAATACGAATGAACACAGTGCCTTCAAATGATTGGAACATTTGAACTATGTACATATCTGTCAGTGTTTTCACTGCACTGTTGTCATTTATTCATCACGACGTCTGACTGTATTGTTTTCTTTCCTTTTAGGTTCTAATCACCATCTACTGGTTGGGTCGTGCTACCAACGGCTGTACGTCCTACAACGGTCCCACGCTGGACCTGAAAGAGTTTGAGGGCCTGCTGTCACAGATGCGAAAGGTTTGCTCAGTCATGTTTAGCACTGAATGAGTGTGTGTTGGTTAAATGTGCACTTCTCATAAATCATCAGTTTATCACACCCCCCAGGGATGACCTCTGTCAAACTGGACTCTATTGTCAATCATCTCGATCTGGTTCTACCTCTGTACTGACCCAAAATAAAACAGAGAGCATTAGCATTAGCAAGCCCTTAAGACGCACATACAGACACACTATGACCACCACTCATAACCATGATGTCACCCCCAAGCGATTTATTCCACAATGTGACGTCCCTTTGCTGGTAAAAGTGAGAAATCTCTGCCAACTCAGCAGAATAACTTTCCCAGATGTTCACACGTTGCTCCTGACCTAAAAAAAGACACGTTTCTATGAAACACAAAAGACTTTTATACTATAATGAAATTTGAAAATCAAGGACACATCAGGTGCACACATTATAAATGAAATTGGCTCTTTCCAGTTCACGTCCAATGCTTATGAAATGGAAAAAGAAGATGATTGTAATGCAAGAAGCAGGTGATTGCAGGTGGCTGCATAGTTACTGTTAGTAGCTCAGGGTGAATGTGTCAGTTAAAGGGTCAGTTCATCCAAATTAGGAAAAAATAAATCCACACGTGGTATCTAAATCATCTGATGGTTTTATTTGTCTTGGTTTTGGGATATTCCTGTTAGATTTGTCCAAACCTGGCCTGATGAAGCCAAAACTATTTGCTTTTTTAAATGTGAATAAACAAACCTTTTAAGCTTTAAATGCAATGTTTAGGTTTAGGCAAAGAACTGACCTGAGATTGAACCGTGGTCACTGGATTTTAAGGTAAAGGTTTACATCCATCCATGCATCTGACCAACGCACCGTTACTGTACAGCGTCATTGCTTCATGAAGTTGAATGTATGTTGGACAAAGAGATAAGTGAGTACAGCCGACATGATATCGAGTCTGTCAGAGGTTTGAGAGTTGCATAACAGACGTCCAGGGGTCAGGAACAGGAAGTCTTTTGGTAGACAGGAAAGGCCTTTCTCCACCTTCCATTAGCTGACAGACAGAGGGAGGGGTCACTTAGGTGAAGAGAGAGTGATAGAGAGGGATTTGAGCTGAAGCAAAGATAAGAAAGGAGGATGTGAAACAAAGTTGATCTTACAGAGAGATGTTTGCGGGGGGACCGGACACAAACACATTCTTCAGAAATGGTTTGACCAGACAAGTTTCCTTGATGTACTTTTTGCACGACATATTATTTATCTTTCTAAGGTAATTTGTGCATTCGGTATAACCTGGTCTTGTGTCTCTAACTGTTCAGGAGGCGGAGGAGGCAGAGAGCCCTAAACGCAGCATCCGGGACAGTGGCTACATCGACTGCTGGGACTCCGAGCGCAGCGACTCTCTCTCCCCGCCACGCCACGGCCGTGAGGACTCCTTCGACAGTCTGGACTCCTTCGGCTCACGCTCACGACAGACCCCGTCGCCGGACGTCCTGGTCCCCCGCGGCAGCAGCGATGGTAGGAAGTAACCCACTCTTTATACTCTTCATATTCACTAGTTGATGTAAAGAATGATCTGGTGTTTAGACCAACCTTCAAATGAAAGGTTGCAGGTTAAATCAAGAGCCATTGTGCCATTTTAGCCACCACATATGTCTTGTGGAAGGGAAGTAATTGAGTACCGGCTGTTTTGTTTGGGTCTATTGTGGTGGTCCGATATAGTATATAGATAAATGAGGTACATTGTCCTTGTTGTGCTGCTGTAATGAAGCCTGTTGTTCTCCTCGCTGTGTTTTTGCAGGACAACGCCCCGTGCTAGTCAAAGGCTATTTGAGATAATAAGAGGAATGATCTCAGTGCGATGCCCGTTGTGAAGCCAAACTATGGCCATTGTTTCATTTCAGTTACAGCTATACGTCTTGTGAAAGAGAAGACTTTCCGACCACGAGCTGCTGTTTTTTGTTCTGGTTAAATTGTGCATGTAGACGATCTATTATCATTGTATAAATCCAGGAAAGAGGCTACATGCGCACCACAAGTCTTCATATTCCTTTCTGAAAAGCTGCTCACATACATCCTCAGGCCGAGCGACAATAACTTTCACATCTGTTTTTGTTTCAAATGCATTTCAGTTATGTAATGTTAACTTAGGCTCCTCCAACATGACAGTTGTCTCAGGTGACGTACAACAGAAGACATTCGATGTATTTGCCCTCAGGGAAACACGGAGAAATTCTGATGTGGTCGATCAAATAAAAGCGGCGAGAAGGTTCTGATTTGATTTGCAGTTTCCACATCAGATCTATGTCCTTTGAGAGGAGAACAATCTGGAGGCTTGTTGTTTGAACACTGAGACCCTGAACCCCTGTGAGCGGCAGCTCTGATGAAGAGCATCAGAAAGGTTTTTAAAGTTGAACTATACATGTTTATGCACAGTGTGTATGTGCGTGTCCAAACCCTCTCACACTGTGTATGGCCCCATTCTTCTGTCCACCTTCGGTCTTTATTAAACGCTTTGGTCCAAAACCTGTTTGCTTTTTAAAGCATAGGGAAATGAAAATTAATTAAAGATTAAATGAAATTAATCTTGAAACCTTCAGTGAGGATTTCAAGCTCTGCCTCTGTTTGAGCCTGTCGTCCTGGACGACAGTTGTTTGGTGACTCTGTTGAAGTGTGACATGAGATGAGTGACACATTAGAGCGAGAGGAAGAGAGGAATCATGTGTGTTTTTATGAATGATTGCTCGGAGTGGTTTCTGATCGGACACTTGACTGATTTGTCAGCAACGACAAAACTTCCAGCTTTTGGTTTGAGGACAAAAGACACAATTTACATCTTTATCTTCAAAATAGTGAAGCTAGTAGTTGAAACTTGGTCGACTAACTCAACTCATGAAGCATACGATGGTGGTTAGAAGCTGTGCAGAGGTGTCAAGTACTTCACAAGGAAATTAAAGTATGATTGTTTTTACCTTCCTTTTTACCCTCAGTCTACTTTGACACTTGTCATATAAACGAGCTTTCTTTCAATAGAAGTTGTATGAAGTACAGTTGGGTGTTTCTCACTTTGATCCATAGATCCATAGACGACTAGTGTTGGAACACACAGACCTGTGGATAGTACACAGGCCGGCGGGCCGTCCACTCGTTAAGAGGCACTACAGCTGTGCCAGTCAGCTGTAGTTGGAGTTATTGCGCAATGTCACATATTTTTTAGAAAGCTTCGAATCTCATCTATTTAGTGAGATAAACTGTTTTGAGATCAAAATCACAACAGCAAGTACAGTAGGCATATCACATAAGCAAGCACACTCACAGTCAACCCCATAACTTACCTATTAGGTCTCATTATTGTCCCGTCGGCTGTAATTATAAAAAAAAAAAAACACTTCCGGGTTCATTGTCGATGTCCACACATCGTTTCCAGTACAAAACATTTCCATCTTGAACATAGTCACATTGATAAAAGCCCATGAACAGCTGTTGCAATCTTTGAGATCAGCTGATCATTTGTGAGATGTTTTTCTTCACACGGAGCAGTCCGTCTGCATGCGCCGCCGAACAGCTGATACCCGCATGGAGAGCGGGCATCAGCTGTTCGATTGACACTTTGTCTGAGCCAATCCGTTTTTATCCCTTTTATCTGAAATTGGAAGTTGTACTTGGTAACACTTGGTGCTATGTTCCTATTGTGTGTTCCAGCTCTTACCTACCAGCTGTACCATCTTCAGACATCTGTTTCAACAACAAACTTCAGACGGAGTGTATTCAGTATATTCAGACCACTATTACTCAGTGCCAGAAGCACTTGGAGTGACGAGACCAAAATCATGCAGCTGGTGCAAATGGTTGAAGATCAGCTTTCAATTTACTTTGGGTGTCGTTGTAGGTATTTTTCGTATTTTCGAGTAAAGTCCCCCCCCCCCCCCCCCCCCTTAAGAGGCTAAAGAATAACAGATACTAAAGCAGAAAGGCAGAAAGATCTGACTGTAGGTGTGTAATCTTTATATATTCCGTTGTTTATTAGTCTATAATAAGTTGTTGTTTAGATAACCATATGTAATTAAATTCATCTAAAATTGTAGCATAACAATTTCATATAATAAGTTTTTCCAAGAGAAGCATGAACTGCTGCCAATTTGTTTCGTGATGAAGTCAGAAATAGAGTTTGGCTGCATTTAAAATGCCACGCCGACCATATGTTGTCATTGAAAGCTGTTCATTGCGACACTTTATTTGAATTTGACCCTCTTTAAATTTTAATGACGGCCCATAAAAAGTTACAGAAGTCGTCACAAAGCTTAATGTACGTTTCATCTCTGAACTGCATGTGGGAAAACTGAGTGAGGCCAAGCATCCTGTCTGACTGTGTTTTTGTTAGGAGGGAACTGCCTCTAATCTAAGCTGCCATCACCAGCAGTCAAACTAACTCAATACTTTGCTGGATGTTGAAGTCTTCTCAGAAATAAGGGTTGAAAATCAACTCTAAACAGATTCTAATGGAGATACTTAACGGGAAACACTGGATTAAGTCATGGAACAACTTTGCATATGCATATTGCTATGTCGATACTGAAACGATATATCGTGCAGCCCTAGGAGACTGCTTTTATACTATTACTATAGCAGCATTAGCACAATCAATCTATCCACCAACATGTGTAACCCACAGCTGAGTCACATTGTCAAGCTGCTCGTAGCTCACACGCCCACCTCTAATGCAAAGTGACTTAATTCATTCTAGAAAAGTGATTTATTTGAGTTTTAAATGAGGAGGCATGCTTGAGAAGTGGCCTCACAGTGACTCACAGATTATCTGAAGTTGGAAAGTTTTGCAGTCAGAAGCACTTTGTGGTTCAGTCATGCATCGGAGGATAGAGAGGTTAGCAAGTGGAGATCTGTATTTGTAAGGCCATGCTGTTATTAAGGGTTTCATACTATCAGTGTTCAGATCAGACCCAGGAGGCACAAACTGGAGAAGTGAGAACAGGATAACAATGCAGTAATCACCCAATCATAGGGAGCTTTGAGTACACTCAGAACAAGAACATCCATTTATTAACATGCACACCAACTCGGCCCAGCCAGGTTTTTGCCGCTGTGACCTTTTCAGACAAAGCCCTTTCACTATTCAGCTCTGTAAAGTGACTTCACCCTGACAGTAATGAGGGGACAGAGAGATGAGTTTAATTCAATCTGGGGAAGAGAATCCATATTGCAGATGCCCTTTTGTTTGGGCCTTGTTGGTGGATGGATACAGTGTTGATAAATGAGACACTTTGTGCGTCTGGTGGTCCTATAGTAAAGCCTGCCCTCTGCTACTGCTGTTCTTGCAGGGCAACACCCATTGCTAGTCAAAGGCTGTGTGAAATAATAAACTGAGTTCTGTCATTGAGATGCTTTTCTGGATTTCTTTGCCCTGAAGTTTAGCCCACAGGTTCTCTAAAATGACAGTTTTGCAGTCTGCAGCCTTCATGCCCGGATGATTTAGATCACTTATATCTGCTCAGGGACACGGCTCGCAGCAGACGTCGATATGAATTGAAAGCAAGGTTAAAAATGCACACGCACAGAATAATATCGAACACATTTAAGTTGTGTTTCTGGAAGTTTAAAGTGAATTGAACAACTCGTCTATTGAGCTTTGTTTCAGTTGCATTGTCTTATTGTCCTTTGTGCTGCTGCTCTCTCTGTCAACAAAGAATGATGACGAAGGTTGGGGTTTGATAGCTTATTCCAAATTGAGTAAAATCCAACTTTTCTTCATGTTTCATTTTAATTAGTGAAAGTGAGATTCACTGCTGGCTGGGAAACGTGTCTCCTGCGTGTTTTCAACATTGTTGTTCACTAATAATAAGAGTGAGGAGAGTAAGAGCGTAAGAAATCTGGGTATCAGGGAACCAGATCCTAAATAGAACCGGCTATCAGAAACGATCTGCTGACTCAGTCTGGACACTTTCCCATGTCGTCAAGATCACTCGGTATTTAAAACTCCTTCCAGACTGTTGCCGAAGAAGATCTGTGTGTATAATGGGAGAAACTGGAAAAAGCGTGAAAGCTGTCCCAGAAAGTGTCATCATTTATTTCACTTTAATACTATTAAATAATGTTGAGGGTATCACTATCACTCTTCATTTGTAATTCTATTGCTGCTTCCCAGTCACTGTAACGCATATTGAAGTTGACTCTGTGGCTTTTATATTTCCTGTCGTATTACTGCATGTTGATGATTATTGATGTAAATATGTCTCTGTGGAGCTCTGGTACAGTGTGCCACTGACCCATGATAAACCTTCCCTCAAGCTTCAGTGTTACCATATGTGCAGAGACATAAAGACATGTGTTGTTCCTTAAGGATGGATCGACTTGGATGGTAGAGTCACTCATGTTTCCAATTGATGGGCTGAGAGTCATAATTGAACCACTCATTGTTGGAAGTGCGGATACCTCAAGGCCTCTTTTGGACCGTGATCTGTCGATCTTTGAGACCACATAAAAAGAAGAAGTCTATTGATAGAAAGGGAGCGTTTCACAAGTGCAAAATGTCACGTTTGTTTCCACTGAGCGCTGCAGCTGAATCCACATGTATCCGATCAGAAATAAGAAGACGGTTTAGCTCTGGTTGAAATTGTGGGTCTATACTTGGAAAATATATACATTAGATTCATAGGTCATAGATTGAGTTTGCGTGCATCTAAAGCGAAGGGGACTTCCAGTAGCACATGTGCTGAGCATCTTGGAGAGGAACTTTGAGAGACCTTGGGTAAAGCAAGGCTGCAGAGATCCATTACTTGTAGTTTCCAAATGTTAAAATAGTGTTAATATTAGCAAAGAAAATGCACTAATGAAGATGGATTCCCTGGTATGCACATCTATGGGATTTTTCCTCATTTCTTTTTTCTGTGTGATCACACATGAGAATCTTGCGGAGGAATTTAAGACGCCGAGCAGGGAAAGTCCTTGAGCGATGCACTTCTGCAGCTCCAGGTGTTGCCACTGACATTAGAGAGCCAACAATGTGTTTCCAATGGGATCGAGACAGACAGAGTGGCATCCTAAGTGAATTCTTCCGTACTGCAGGCTAGAGGAGCTGCACAATATACATTTTGTGATGATTTATGTTACTTGCTTTGTTTCATAAAAACAGGCCCTCAACCTGCTCGGGGTTGATTTATGTTCAGCCCCTGCAATGCACTGCATATAATAACACTGGAACAGCACTTTAATGTTTGTAAGCCTGTATATGATGTAGTTCACGGCTTGGGGGTAAACTGAAGTGATATTTGTATTCAGAGATTAGAAATCTGCAATCAACTTTTTCTCTGCTCAATTTAGTTTTTGATTTATTGCCCCTCTCTTTCTTTCTTTACTTTTTTTAACACATTATTATTCAGAAGGTTAGTTGATCAACGCTGCATGTATATGCAGGAGTGCAACAAATCCACTTGATTGCTGTGTAATCACATTATAGGTTAACAGCTTTTAAATGGGAAAATTAATAGTGTAGAGAATTGCAAAGTCATTTGCTGTTTATTAAATCTCTGTGTTTTGTGACTATTTGAATCTCTTATGAATCTGAACATTAATTATAACACAACGGCACTTATTTTTGAGTTATGTTGTTTTCCAGTAATCTTAGCAAAGCACGTAGAATTTAAGTCTCCCTCTAATTGGAATGAATTCATCCTTTACGTCTCTAAATTATGAAAAGAAGCTGCTCTTTCCTTGACAGCAGCTGCTGAATAATAATAATAATAATAGTTTTTATAATGGCTGGTGTTCTTCTCTAAACGGAACATATTGAGTGGTAATTGTGCAATTTAGTTCTAAAGTGCATCTGCAAACCTGGACCTGCGAAGAAATGATCTCTCTGTGACAGCGTTAACGAACTCCTTCATTCCTCCCGTCTCCTCCTCTCAACAGGCCGCGGCAGTGACTCGGAGTCCGACGGTCCCCCCCACAGGAAGATGCCAGACGTCCGTAAGGATGACATGTCGGCACGGCGAACGTCCGTCAGCGAGCCCCGAACCGCCATGCCCTTCAACCAGTACCTGCCCAACAAGAGCAACCAGACTGGATATGTGCCCACGCCACTCCGCAAGAAAAAGAACGATAAAGAGGAGGGCGCACGCAAGAGTTGGAGTACTGCTACTTCACCTATAGGGGGAGACAGACCCTTCAGGTGAGTCCAACTGCTGTCGTAATTAGAAGGGAGGAAATGCTAGCATGTCATTTATTTTATTAGGTTTCGATATTTAAATGCAAGTGGAAACTGATAAAGTAACAGAGTTTAAATCAAGTACACACACAGTATTGTTATTAACCAACGTAAAGCTTCACTAATCTAATGAAATGGTGTTCTGTGCAAATTAACTCAATTCTGCAATTTCATAACATCGAAGGTCCGACGTTCAACCACTTTACATTTCTGTTTTAATTGAAGCTTTGAATATTCAAGGTTTCATTTCAGTTGTGCTGAGCAACTGAATATTACATTCGGTGTGTGGACCTGGATGCTGCTGGCGAGGAACAGGAGAAGTGGAATTGCATTATAAACGGGTCATATGGGGACAGGTTGTACAACCATGACCTTGTTTTAGCTTGAAACTGTTTTGCTGCAGATAAAACCTTTAAAATTAAAGGTTTTTATGCAATTTCTTAGAGAATTCCACCGATTTCTGCTTGTAGCTGAAAGATTGACCAGAAAATGTGCAGCAATATAATATGATGATCTAATCTCCTTCCTACATGTTCTGTGAGTTCACGTTAGCGTGAGACATTCTCTTTAATATGGTAGGAAGTGGACCTTGAAGTTATTTTTGTAGAAAAAGTATGCATCTTTGCAGAATTGATAAAACTGATCAGAATGTAGAAATAACAATATGTTGTTTCTTATTCACGCTGTCGAATACTCACCAACATCTTTCTCGGTTAAATCTGTGTTTAATAATTTCGCAAGAGAAGATGTCAAACTGCAGATTCATGTTTCAGTTGATTAGTGTTCTTTGTGCAGTGCTGTACATGTGGGAGGGGCTGATGGAGGCCAGATGTGCGTTTTCATTGGCTCTGATTCTGATTGAAGCGAAAGTGTAAAATGTGCTGCATAGAAGAGGAAGATTAACATCTGATGGTGTTATTAGCTTTTATTGGTTTGGCATGTCGAGAGCGCTGGTATCACATTTTTATTCTGTTAAGCATCTATTGTCAGTGACTCGCACTCTACAGGCTGTGTGTGTGTGTGTGTGTGTGTGTGTGTGTGTGTGTGTGTGTGTGTGACTTGTTTCTGTCCCCCAGTGTGTGTTATTAATCTGTCTTTCATTCCCCCTGTTGTTAACGTCATCCATCATGTATTCACCTACAGATGCATGTATTAATTCATTTTGCATTGCCGTTTGTTTTTCTCTCCTTCCTTTCTATCCATCGTGGTGTTTTCCCTCTTGCCTCCCTTTACTATCTTGTGTGTCTGTGTGTGTGTGTGTGTGTGTGTGTGTGTGAACCTAATTTTCCCCACATTTGTGTGCTCCATGTCTCATGTCCATCATGTCATCCTCGTGTCATTGTTACTAACTTTGCTCCAATGTGGTTACGTCGTTCTGTCCTGTGTGTGGTGTGTGAATGGGTGATGTAACAGTCCAAATGAAGTCCCTATCTTAGACAACCCACGTGGAGAGTCCCCCAGCCCGTCCCTTGAACCCCAGATACAGATTCAGAAGGTGAACCAGACTAAAAACGAGGAGGAGGAGGATGAAGGGGAGCAGACTGCTTCCACAGCTTGCATTGAGATCCATGCAGCGGGCGTGAGGAGGAGCAGTGAGCCTCTGCCCCGTAGCCTCCCCCAGCCCCGTGCAGAGCCCCGCACAGACACCAAAACTCACCTGGTATTCACATCTGAGCAAAGGTCTCCACCTTGACTTGTGTTTTTATCAATACCCCAAATCAGCACCCTGTTTCCCTTTTGTATCGACACGGTTCTGATTCATTGTCGTCCAAATCTAAAAGATAACAGATTACCTCCATAGAATTCAGATTATTCTCATGATAAATTGTGGAGTTAGAAAGAAGTGACCGGCCACATTAGCCACCACTAGCATAACACACCCCGATCTCTGACTGAACTGTCAGCGGTCCAGTTGCAATGTGGGTAATGTAGGAGCCAGGTTCTGACCAGGAAGAAGAATGAGTGTAATACTGAGTCTGTGCAGAATTATTTTAATGTTGGCCATGAATCCAGTCAGCGGTTTAGGCTCTTATTGCAGCTGCGCTTTTGTTTTGTTAAAGGGTCAGTTCACCAAAATCGGAGAAAAAAAATCTCACTTACCACAAGGGACATGTAGCAGATCATTTCAGCCACTGAGACTGCTGCCTGCAACACCACACAGGGAAGCTGAGTGTGTTCCAAAGATCCCAACAACAGCTCGTCTGTCCAAAAACAATGTCCCAGTTAATCGGGGTAATCCACATACCTGACCGTGAACAGTTTTGCATCAGGACTGCTTCTTAAATAGCTGAAATGCTCACAGCTGGTGTTTCCATCCAGCCTTTTGTATCTTTAGCTCTGCCATTACCAGATCATCATCCAATGCTGTTGTTATCCAGAGCAACATAACAGGGAGTCAGCCAGAGGTTCAGTGCTCCATGAAGTGTCTTTATATTTCCCCAGCAGGCCAGCCAGGGGTCACACATTTTACATTTGTTGTCAAGTAACACGGTGAATATTCTGAGCTGTCCAGACACAATGCTGCTGTATGTTTCACTGTGCAGAAGTCCACTATGACTACGATATTGCTCTCCTAAAAAATGTCAGTTCAAGTCTGTTGTTATTTCCTGGTCCAGCAGACGTTTCATTCACAGTCCTGTTGGACAGTTATTAGACCACACACCCCCAGTTTTTCCAGCTTCTTCTGGCACAAATGATATGGCAATGATTGGATTGTCAGTATTTCAAGGGAGTGAAATGAATGCTCAAAGGAAGTCTGACTTGTGTTTATCTGCGTTCCAAGGAAAAAGGGGGATTTCTCTGATGTTTTTTAAAGGCTTTGATATCAGTTTCTTTACTTGGTAACAGCTTGCATTTTTCCAGAAGGAAACTGAGGCTGGAATGTGTGTGTTTTAGTTTTGCCAGGAGTTGATTCTTTAAAAGAACGGTTGTATAACATCAACATATTGGTTTGTGTAGTCTCTTATCAAAGTTGTGTGCACACAAGATCACTTGACTTTTCAAGTAATGGGAGTGAAACTGCACAAAACCGTCAAATACAAACGCAGACATACCTCCAGCAGGTAAACGCAAACATGTACTGTATGGTGTTCACAAACACACTCGCCGGGAACATGCAACCCACCCTCAGGATGTAAGGAAATGAGGCTTTCTTCCTTCCCTGACCCTGAGCAGACTGGGACTGAAGCCTGGCCGGGTCACAGCCGTTCTCTCCCTGTCATGCACGCTGGAGAATTTATGGTCCAATAATAATCCTCTCAGAAAGTAGCCGTTCATCACAGGATGACACACAACAGAGTGTTCAGAGAGTTTTACTTTGGCTATGTGACTCCC
Source organism: Cottoperca gobio (assembly GCF_900634415.1). Classification (NCBI taxonomy): domain Eukaryota; kingdom Metazoa; phylum Chordata; class Actinopteri; order Perciformes; family Bovichtidae; genus Cottoperca; species Cottoperca gobio. The sequence continues at coordinate 3,373,894 of NC_041364.1, forward strand.
AATTTGTTTTCATATCCAGTGTGCTCAGAATGGATTTGGGACCATGCGATGCTATTGTCTTAGATTTGTGTCTTGAGAAATCTCCATTTAAGCTCCTCCTGAGAGGAATGCTGTCTGAGATAGGATGATAACCAGGCAGCAGTACGTTTTAGTTTGCTTTGCTTTCTGCAGTACTCCAGCTCGCTCGTGCTCAGAGGAACTCTTCCACCACTCGACAACTCTAGCGGCAAACGATGCGGCGAGCCCCGTCATCACCTCCGGGAAACCTCCACCTGTGATGGAGCAGGAGGAGGAGGCGGCTGCTGCTGCGAGGAAGGGAGCCGCCGGTGTCCCGTTAGTCGCAGATGCAGAGCAAGATGAGAAGCGGGCTCACCGAACGCTGACCTCTCCCAAACACGTCACCACCCCGAGTCCCCCCCACTTCCTTCCTGTGCCCGCTGCCATGGCAACCGCTACAACAGCAACGACCGATACAGGCCGACGGAAGGGACGGGCTCTGAGTGAAAGTGGTGACCCACAAGGAGCGAACTCTTGGTTGGACAGCAGTCTTCCAGCAACGTGAGCCCCGTCCAGCAACTACACTACATTTTTATGAATTTCCACTGCGTTGAACTAAAACTACATAATTCAACTTTAAAATCAAGGAATCTACTGTTGAAATGATCCTCTCAATGTGTGACCTCAGTCTGCAACGCTCTTATCTGGATGACTTAACTGCTTAAAGATTGCATGACCTTTTTTTTTTTTTACATGAATGCAAATTGTTATTGTTTTCTAAAAAGCAACTGTTATCGTACAGAGGACGCACGGAAACTGAAAGATATCCACGGTTTTCTAATTTCCTTGCTTTTTTCTGTGTTTTTTTTATTTTATCTGTAGAAGAAACATTTGAGAATGTGGTCTTTGATTAACTACGCATGACCTTAGTTGGCACCCTTTGATTTCTTCAGGAGACCCAATCAGGAGATAGCTGCAATGGACACTGAATTCAATTTGATCCGAAATGATTTGGTCCAACCATTATCAATTAATCAAACATAACCCTTTCCATGAATGCAACTAAAATACTGGCTTTAATGCAAACCCATTGGCTTTCATCTTCCTACAAAAAAACAAACGTATGGCTAGTAGACATTTTACTACAACAAATCTTATGGCAAAAAGCCATCTTAGAAAGAAAAGTATCTGCTCCTGATTTAGCGAAGCTTCTCTTAATTTAGTCTCCTTGTTCTCTTGTGGCGAGAAACCACAGGCCACGCTTTCTCTCACACCCCTCCAACATCACAGGGGCGGCTCCATAAAAAAAGACTGTGAAGACCTTTTGTGGTTGAGGCCAAACCTACAAGTGGCGGTCACAGACAGAACGAGAGCCTCTTCCTTGATGTGGCTCTCGTGCCGTCTCATAAAAGATGCATGTACTTTTGTTGTTGCAATAGTTATGTGTCAGCTGCAGTCTAAGATCATTGCCATATGCATCTGTTGTAATCTAACAGTGTTTAGGTTTGCAATGATGCAGTAAACTAGTCTTCTGCTCTGCTCGGGCTGTGTTATGGATAAGACTGCCCCCTTGTGCTTGGTTCGGGGATGATCATTAAACACGGAAACTGTGTTTAGATGCAAAACACACTTGTTTGAATTCTGTATAAAATCTGTCATAATTAACTCAATGTCACACCACACTATGTTACCCACTAGTTATCAAATATTCCATCTCTGTGTTTTGATACTCGATACTTGTATTCATTTGTGGTTGTGCTCTCTCTCCATGCTCTCTGCCTTCTGTAGATTCAGCCGCACATATAGTGTGTCAGATGACCCACAGTAAGTTGTCCATTTACCGCTCAGACTGTCAGGCTGTCTGTCCCAGCACTGCTACGCACTGCAAAACAAAGCCTGTTCAATAAGTCAATCACTCATTGAGTGTTAGAATTGGATTTTTCTTTATGCAAGTGGAAAAAATCAGAAAAAAATTATAAAACCACACTGAAGAGTGCGATGACTGCACCGGTCAGTCGGGGCTGATGTATCATTACATTTGTTAGGATCTTTTCAAAAGTCTCCCAGTTCAGCAGATTTTTCCTACTTGTGTTATTTAAATCCAAATGATAAATGACGTGTCATGGTGGACCTCTTTGACAGTCTGCTTCAACAGCGTCAAACTGTCCCCGAACCTTAAACTTGATGTCAAATATCATGAGAGTATGTTTTTGGCTGGCAGCGACCCATTGCTCTCAGATGTGTTCAAAGTGTCTGCAGTAGTGTTTGTGGAGACGCCTTACTAAACTGCTGCTCCGACATCATCGTAGTGCTTCTGCCAGCTGCATGTTTCACGTCACGCTACCACCTTCACCAACATCCCTTACAAAATACATGATCATGGTAATCTCATTGGCTTAAGCAGGAGATGATTCATAACCGGGAGGTGACTCGTGCTTTGTTTCAAAGGTTTGATTTAGACGAGCAGTTATTCAGCATTGGATTTGACCCACTGACCAAAACCTTTAAAAGAATACAACATGTCTGTCATCTCTTAGATTGAAAACACTCTTCTACCTTTTGGATGTTGGAAATCACTATTCTGAGTCTTAAGACAACAGCAGTTATCACGCTTATAATATATAATATTATAAATAATTTAACCTGTTGGAAGACGCATGCTCCTAACAAACATGTCTGCACTTCACTGTCTTCTCTGTATCTATAAATGGATGCTTTAACATCACTGACTGAACAAATGTAAAGCCAGTGTTTACTGTCTAACAAGTTTGTGACTGATTGTTGCATCTCGTTCACTCGCATCAGAAGCTTACTGACAACCAGCCTCCTGAAGCTGAAGCTGATATTTCACAGGTCTCATCAAACGGCACTTTAACCTCTAATGTGTAATCAACTTCCTGTGGAAACAAATGTTGGAACGAGACAGTAAAACGACAAACAGAAGGAAAATGATTTGAATAGTTGTGAATGTTTGTTCTGAAGTCTTAGTTCTGCCTTCAGGGTGAGCGTGAGGGTGAAGATGGACAGTTTCACATTCATGTGGTCTTTAAAAGACGCCGTTGCTTACAGGTTATTCTCGTTTCCTAATCATGTGAATGATGTGTTTTCTTTGATATGACACTGCTGTAACAAACCCTAAGCTATTGCTTAGTCTTGGAAAAGGTCAGGATACGAATGTTAGTGTTCTCACTGTGTTCAACACTCTGTGCTCACGGTGCAATGCACCGAGGGAAATGTATAGAATGACTTATCGACAATCTAAAACAAACCTAAACCATGTCCTACTCTGGAATTGACGTATCAATGCATGCGTTTCATGATCCCCGTTCCGTCTGTCTCTCTCCCTCCTCTCCTCAGGAGTGTGAGTATGATCGACATGCGTGGTGAGGAGGAGGCCATGCTGCAGCCCCACAGTCAGGTGCGTCATGAGCTGATGCACAACCAGTACAACAGGATGAAGGAAGAGGACGATCACTGGCAGGATGTAAGTGTCTCAGATTTATATCAAGTCTATTAGTGTATTTACTTTTTATAGATTGTGATTTCTTCAGTCTCATCTGGACACTTTATATTTCTCGTCCCCCTTGTGTTGAGTTCCTCAGTTATATGCACCGATGTGTGTCTGCAGGCCGAAGCATTAACTCCAGATTTGTTTAGCCGTGTCCCAGTTAAACAACTTAAATCAGTTTTCTTTGGCCTGAGCGGGGCTTCAGGTCTCACAAGCCCTCTTGCCTTGTTTCACTTGGAACTAAATCACTTCTAATCTATTTTTGTGTCAGGACCTGGCCCGATGGAAACATCGCAGGAGGAGTATTTCCCAGGACCTGATCAAGAAGGAGGAGGAGAGGAAGATGATGGAGCAGTTGATGTCAGGAGACATCTGTCCCACCCACAGGAGGAGAAGCATCAAGACCTACAGAGAGATAGTGGAGGACAAGTGGGTGAAATACACACAAACAGGAAGTTTAATTCATATTCAGCTAAAACAACAAAGCTGTATGTACAAAACTAAAGATTATTAATGATTAAATCTTCTTTCTAGTTCCTGTTAGTGGGCACAAAGGTGACAGCAACTCCTCCTGGAGTTCATACAAGTAGGAAAAAGAGCCGGTCTGCTCAATTGATAGTGAAGAAATAAAAGTCCTGTATGATGGGGATGATTGTAGTTTTAATGTAGTGTGTGCAGGTTCAATCAGTTGTTCATATCAGCTGCTAAATTAACCTTTAATTAAAGGTATAATGTGTAACTTTTCTGCTTTAAAATGTCTAAATATGGCGAGACGTATGATATACATTAGTTGTGTAATTACATTATCCCACATGTTTCCAACCATTTTCTCACCTATAATGTTAATCAAGGTAACGTTTAATTTGATCACCTGTCAAAGGCGTCATATGTCCTCTGCGCATGCGTCAGCGTTTGTGGCCGTTTTGAGCCACATTTTACATGTTTTAACCGGACGAAGGGTTTGAATCATCGAACGTCGGAGACGAGAAACGAGTAAATGCTATCAGTAGGTCAGCAGCAGCAGTTATCCTGCACACAGCGTCAGAGAAACGCTGAACGTGAAACGCTTCCTTCAGTGTGTAAAAACCTGGTCAGATGTTTTGGCGAGGAGGAGACCTCTGCGCATAATTTGGCTCCTGGTGAAAACCTCCTGAACACTGAAGGAATCCTAACCTGGAGAAGCTGACTGCAATAGTGATGAAGACAACAACTCCCATGATCCCACGCTGCTCCACAACGTCTCCAAACGTCTTCTGTTATTGTTTTGATTGAGAGAAAAATGACATATTTTTGCGTTTAATGTAAATCGAATCGAGTCACGTCAGCTGTTTCATATTTTACACAGCTGTTTAGTTTTTACTTCCTTCTTTACCACCTTTCCTCTTCAACAGGGAGCGTCGAGAGCTTGAGCTGCGGGACGCCTACAAGAGTGCCAGAAACCAAGAAGAGGCGTCGGTCATCCTCCAACATTACGCCCAGCGCTTCTCCATCAGCGACTCGGTCCTGGAACGCCTGCAGTTGCCAAAGATCCTGGACCGCAGCATATCTGCTGATCCCTCTTCACCCTGCTCACCCTTCCCTCTCTCCCTCTCCCTCTGCGCCTCCCCAACGACCCCAGACCCCTTCGACATTGACCCCAACGGGCCCCTGAGGTATCTGCGGCAGCAGTCCGCCCCGCCTCCGAAGTTCACGTCTACACTGGAGGCGCGAGTCGAGGAGTTTCCCAAAGACTCCTCACACCAGCGGCCTCAGATTCGCTCTCGCTCGTCTGAGCCGCCATCCAACCGAAACCTGTCGCCCAAACCGGTGCCTTTGCTGACACCCAAGCCTTACTTCCAGTCCCGACCCGCAGCAGCGGATCAATGGCCCAGCAAGGTGAGACTGACTCAGAAGAACTCATCATGAACTCACAGATGTTAGTAAATCTGCTTTACAGCGTTCTCCAAATGCCTTGTGTCGACTTTTCAAGTGTTTGGTTGCCACAGTAATCTCCCCACTACGCCCCACAGTGTTACTCTCTTGAGGTTCCTTACGCGTGATGAAGTTCTCTTCATACAAACATGAAATGATTGAGATGTGGTTAGTGTGACCACAACAGTCCTACAGAGTTAACATGTGGTTACTTCCCAGTGCCGGCTGCCCTCCTCGCAGGCTGGTGGGCACATTCGTCTCTCTTGGTAGATGCATTAGAATGCCACAGAACCACCACGGTGATGAGCCAGCTGGTTTCTAGGAAAACGCAAGACTTCCCCTCCCAGAAGATCTTATGTTTTGGTGTGTCGGGGAAGGAGGAGCAGATTATTATCAGACCAAATTGAGCACAGTGCTTTTCTGGAATGTCTTGTCAGGAGTCTGAGCGGAGCCCGGCTTTCAATGGAGCCCTCTGTTCCCTATTGACTTTAGAAGTTGACAAGTAGGGCCCTCTCAATGTGAAGTGGGCTCCCAGCGGACAAAGAGGGCCCACACAGGCTGCGAGAAGAGGGATGAGAAGGTGGAGGCGGAGGGGGGGTAGACTGAGAGCCTGCATTCACCCAACTCCACCACTGTGTCTTAAGTTACCGCTCGCTAGGAGCTCCTCACACATACATTAGTGCCTCTTTGTCATAGAGGCCAGCATGGTGCTGTGAGCTGGATGAATAGCTAATAACGAACAGAGATGAGAGGCTGGTAATGAGCACAAATGAGGGCACTGGGTTTTTAGGTATAGGGTTTATTGTAATGTCTTTGTCATCAATTCATTTAGTTATTTGTTTGAGCGAACAGCCTGACGAGTGGAAATTCAGGCAATGTTTCCTGCACAGGTTTCATACCTACCAATATATACTATGTGCAGGGCTGGTGTATTAAAGATGAAGCCTCCATTACACTGATCATAATATAGATCTTTAATGTCCTGACATTTCTTCAGGTTTCCTTTAACTCTGCAGTGCGTATATAAAGGCAGTATTTAACCTGTTCTCTATGATTTAGGCGGACGGTTTGCTCCGAGTCAACGGTGACATAGGAAGTGACGACGTTCCCACCGCGCCTGAGAGTCGAGGAAGGGAATCTCCTCAATTCCATGCGTCCTCTTCCATAACCAGCAACAGCACTGTAGATGTTCCCTCGTCAGCAGCCTCACCAACACACAGTCCACACACCTCAACCGGAGGAGGAAGCCCTGTGTCAACTAAGGCCAAGGAGGCACAACGTGGGACAGAACCAGCCTCTAAGGACATCCAGGAAGAGAAAGTCATTGAGCATTCGACCCCACCCAGCCGGCCCACCTCGCTCCCATCGGTCAGGGTTAAAATCTTTTATAGTTGATCACAAGAAAACCTGAAAGTATAATGAAAAGCGGGTGATTAGTGTTCTAGAAAGATCTTAGAATGAATCTACTCTCCTGGCTGTCAGCAATCCTACTGCAGTGATTACTTTACATTCCCTTCCTCAATCAGAAATTAAAACTTGTGAGAAGAAGCCTGCGTGACTTGTTTACATACTTTATATCCAACACTCGCGCTTGAATCTGGTGGAATATGTTTCATGCACTACAAAAGCCTCTTGATCTCAGGCTTGTTTATTATTCAACTTGAACCATCTGTGACTCTTAATAGGAGCTGCAGAAGCCAGAAGAAAGCTTTGGGAAGTCGGTAGCTGCTCCAGAGGAGGACAAGTCAAATGCTGCAGCTCAACAAACGCCTCCTGCAGGTCCGAACAGCATGTTGCTGTACTGACCCCTTGTGGTTGCTCATAGACTTGTGTCATTACATGTCATGGAAACATAAGTGATAACATTGTTCTGTTTTCAGAAGCCAAACAAAAACAACAAAAAGCTGAACCATCTGGTCAAAACATCTCCAGTCTTGTCCAGTCAGGAGTCGGCACACCGCGAAGTCAGCCAATACCTTCACAGGTGAGGCAGCTGACCAAACGAGAACAAACAAAAGAAACAATCACCCATCCAACGGTTTCTCTTTGAATCTCCATGCAGGCCATTGTTCCCAGTTCCCAGGAGTCGTCCCAGAGAAGAGAGAACGTCCCAAGCTTAGCTGCACCAGGATCATTTGAATATCACCCTCCGAGGGAAACGACAGCAGGTTAGTGAACTCTTTCCATCCAAATGCCAATTCAGAAGCTTCTCTCCCATACATCTCCTTGGTTTCTGAGTTTGATTAGCATATCCTCCTTGCTGCCTTTTTTCCTCTTTTGCCCTATAGCCTGAGACTCTCTCTTGTTCTGTTGTACCCCATGATGTTTAAATCAGAGTTAAAGGGGTTCAATAATGTGTGACTATTATCAACCTGCATAAACTCCTGCTTCACCTTTTGTATCTGCTCAACAGACAAAGATCTTTAATTGGCACTTACACTAAAGTCCTCTATAGACGCTAATTACACCTGAGATCCAATAAACACATCCAAATGAGGTGAAATATTACTTTGTAGATCGTGTTATCAAAGCACTGCTTTGTTGTTTATTCTGACTTTTTAACCCTCAAGTTGAATTCTAGTACGGTAGAAGACACGTTGTTAAATCTGAATTACAACCTCGTAGAAGATTGGAATCCAATTCTGATCTAAATAGTTTTCTCTCCTGTGTGTATGACTGGAGAACAGGTGCAACAAAAGGTTTTGCCAGGATAATATTTCTAAGTTTCTTTAAAAAATACATAATCGGCCATGTTCCTTTTTTCCATCTGTGTAAACAGGTGAGGAAACAAAGTCTTGGCAGGTAAATTGTTTTGTGTTTGTTGCTGTAATACTCATTTTGTCCACAAGAGGCTGAAGTGTTGAAAATAGCACTAACAGCCTCCATGTTTTCTTCCAGGTGAGTTTAATTTTCTCAATGCGCTCTAAACACACCATGCTGCAGGTACAGAGTGTCAAGAGTAACTTGTGTCTCACCTGCCCAAAAATGTTCACCTGGCAAAACTTGTCACCTAATCATAAACACAGGAGAAAAACTATTTAGCTCAGACTTGTTTTTCTCTCACCTGCCTCTCAGGGCTTCCGTACTCGACTGTCTCACAGGAGAGGAAAGTAAAAGCTTTCCCCAATTTGGCATCTCTAATTCTCTGATGTCCATACCAACTCCT